>NW_026562206.1:0-89886 GCF_027943255.1 Anastrepha obliqua
AGGGCCATAAAATATAAATTAACAAAGAGGATAAAAAATTGTTGATTAATATCTCTACATATGTACATATGTATGCACATTGAAATTAATTTAAAAATTCCTTAATATTGAAGAATATATTCATATGGTTTCATTAGTCTATTAAATATGATTTTGTTGAACTACTTGGTTTTTATTTTTTTAATGTTTTCTACACACTGTAAGGAATAAATTCACTTTTGATCTTTTTGTTAAGAGATTTTGTAGCCCTGAAAAGGGCTTATTATTAATTTACCATGAAGGTTCCGTTTATAACTCACTTACAAACACCGTAAATTATTTACTTTTTACCTGCTGCTGTAGGTTTTTTTGCGGCTGGCTTTTTATTCGATGCAGACTTCTTGGATTTAGCAGCAGTTGCTTTTGCTTTAGCTGCTTTTGGTTTAGCAGTTGCAGATTTGGCTTTAGTTGGTTTCACTTTTAATGCGCCACCCTTTTTTGCATCTTTCGCCTTAGCCTTTTCAGTTTTCTTCTTTTCAGCTGTTTTCTTACTGGCAACAGCTTTTTTTACCTTTTTCTCACCACTTGCCGCCTTTTTGACTTTACTCAACGATTTTTTCTTTGATGCACCACTATCTGCTGCCTTCTTTTTAGCCTTAACCTTCTCTGCTGATTTTACGGCTTTTGATTTCAATTTTCCCTCGCTTGATTTACTGGCTGCAACTGATAGTTTGAATGAACCGGACGCACCTTTTCCTTTGGTTTGAATTAGTTTTCCACTTGTAACAGCCGATTTCAAATAACGTTTAATGAATGGTGCCAATTTTTGGACATCACATTTGTATATCGCACTAATATATTTCTTAATCGCCAAGAGTGATGAACCGCCACGTTCCTTTAAATTCTTAATTGATGCGTCGACCATTTGTTGTGTTGGTGGATGGGTAGGGGCAACCGACGGCTTTTTGGGTTTAGCTGCCTTAACCTTTTTGGCAATAACTTTCTTTTCAGCAATAGTAGCAGCAGTAGCTACTGGGGAGCTTACATTCACAACAGCAACTGAATCAGACATCTTTATTTATATATTGTAGATTAAAACCTCAATTCAAATTCCACGTATGTATTATACACTTTATACACTTCACTCACTTTATGCACTACACTAATAGAGCACTGGTAAATTAAGAGAATTTCTGGAATCCAATATGTAGTTTAACTCCCTTCAAAATTTGAGAAGCAGAGCGAAAAGATGATAATCAAATTTTCACGTTCCAGTGCTATTTAGTGCTTCTATATGACAAACTTTAAGATTTATTTAATTCACTAAAATTCATTGAATTTACTAATTCAACAAATTTATATGTAAAACGATAGTATGCATGAGTCACTTTCATATCAATATACTTAAATTGGAATAAAATCAATATTTTTCTTGTAACGAGTGTTTTAGTCGAAACTTTGTACTCAAAATATTAAATTTTCGCTAGTTTTAGTAGATTTTCTTAAAACTCCTTAATATAAATCAATTATAACTATTGAAAATATAAAATATATCAAATTATCAATCATCTAAACAGGTTATTTTATATATTACTTAAAATAATATGTTTGAAAAAATAAAATTAAATATCTCAATGGTATCACCAGAGCAATTCTCAGTGGCGTTAGTTGGATGCATGAAATAATCCAGTATTTTGATGAATATTGAAAACTTTAATTTTGGTTGAAATGAATGATGGTAATGAAATAATTAAATTTGACTAATGTGGATTATGTAAATTTTATTTTAATATATTACTTAATTTTTTGATATTAATTCAAATATTCACTGATCAATAAATATATATATATATTATATATATACATATGTGTGCATACAAAATTTTTTATTTAATTAATTAAATATTATTGTTATTAATAAAAAAATGTAACTTTTTCTTTAAAAATTTGCAATATATGTCAAAGCAAGATACAAAATTCCCATATGTACATACGTGTTTACATACAAGTATACTACTTGTATGCTTGACGAAGGCAAAAGGCAAAGGTAGTAAGAGTATGATTGTATTCCAACGTTAAAGAAATAAATATAAATATAAAAATATAATTTTAACTACAAATATATTTTTAAAAAGTTGTATTTATGTATGTAGCGAAAAAAATTATTTAAAAATTAAATATATCAGGTTAGAGGCCTGGGTGTTAAAATACAGTCATAATCTATTTAACACGATCGCGGACACTAAAAATTTCTGGAAGCTGCAAAAATAGACAGGCAATTATTTTTGAAACTAGTTGCAAAATCCTAAATCTGATTACACATATATTATAAGTGTAGTCAGAACATCGTATTTTAACTGTTATATGAAAGTACTTAATGAATCAAGTGGTCATTACTTTAAAATGTATATTAATTACAAAAACTTAAAGTTACATGAAATTAAATGAACAAAACTTGGCTTTAAAATTTGAATGCTGTAGCATCACGTCATTTTGCATCACTATAAAAATAAATGCTATAGCATTCACGTCCGCGAACGTGTTAATTGTATAATGAGTATGTACATATGTATGTACTCGTGCTCATGCAATATAGAATCACAACAGAATTGTGCGTTCGTTTAAAATTTTAATTGAACAAAATTTTGAATCTTTGTTAAAAGAATATTGTGGTCCTGAAAAGGACCGTTTTTTATGTTTTTCAAATATGTACCCAAGAAATTATTTAACCGCCGAAACCGTATAAAGTACGGCCTTGTCTCTTTAAAGCGTACACAACATCCATAGCTGTAACTGTTTTCCTTTTGGCATGTTCAGTATAGGTAACTGCATCACGGATAACATTCTCCAAAAATACTTTTAAAACACCACGAGTTTCTTCATATATCAAACCAGATATACGTTTTACACCACCACGACGAGCTAAACGTCGAATAGCTGGTTTAGTGATACCTTGGATGTTATCACGTAAAACTTTGCGATGACGTTTGGCGCCACCTTTTCCCAAACCTTTACCACCTTTGCCGCGACCAGTCATTTTTTATTGTAGTATTTACTATTTGCACAAGTAAGAATTTAACACTTTAACACTGTGACACTTCACCACCAATGAAATAACAGAAGCGAGAGCACATCTATTTATACCAAAATCTCACAACTGCTATACACAAGACAAAAGGTACGCCATACATCTATCTCGCTTCAACACATACCTCATAATACATGGACTTGTGAAACATATTAGTTGGAATTGCTACTTAGGTTGTGAACGTTATACAATTTGTTATAGGTACAGTGTACAGTGTATAGTGTTCTATAGTGTTCAAATCAGTGTGACAAATAATAAAAAAAGTGAGTAGTGAAAAATGGCTCGTACAAAGCAAACAGCCCGAAAATCGACTGGTGGAAAGGCACCACGTAAACAATTGGCGACAAAAGCAGCACGCAAAAGTGCACCAGCAACTGGTGGAGTTAAAAAGCCACATCGTTATCGTCCAGGTACAGTGGCGTTGCGTGAAATTCGTCGCTATCAAAAGAGTACCGAATTATTGATACGCAAATTGCCATTCCAGCGCTTGGTTCGTGAAATAGCGCAAGATTTCAAAACAGATCTACGTTTCCAAAGTTCTGCTGTTATGGCTCTACAAGAAGCAAGTGAAGCATACTTGGTTGGTCTTTTTGAAGATACCAATTTGTGTGCCATCCATGCTAAGCGTGTTACAATTATGCCAAAAGATATTCAATTGGCTAGACGTATTCGTGGTGAACGTGCTTAAATCAATAAGAAAACATATAAAAAAACGGTCCTTTTCAGGACCACAATTTGTTAAACAAAAAAGATCAAAAATTTTATTGAAATATTTATGCATATACATACCTATATGTGTAGGTATTTTTGTGTTTTCGTAAATGTATGTAGTACATGTACAGTTCTTTATCTACTCCACATCGTTTATACTCGTGTGCTTTTAAGTATAGTCGGCATGCATGTATACACGTTTATGTACGTATGTATATGCGCACATAACCAGTTAATAAGCAGCAAAGCAGCAATTTTGGCGCAATTCGGTAATATGTACAAAAATATAATACACATAATGGGATGCCACGTTCTTTATTAAGAATATTAAATGAATAAGAAAACTAATATATTTTAAAAAATGGTCCTTTTCAGGACCACAATTTGTTAAACGAAAAAGATCAACAATGTTATTGGAATATTTATGCGTATACATATATGTGTAGATATTTTTGTGTTTTCGTTAATGTACGTAGTACACACATACAAACATACATATACATTTCTTTGTCTACTCCACATCATTTATACACGAGCGTTTTTTAGTACAGCCTGTAGGCATGTATACACATGTATGAATGAATATGTATACATAACCAGTTTATATGCCGCAGTTTTGGCGCAAATATACATGCGTCTAAGTGTATGAAAAAATAACACATTTATTAGGAAAATTATTTAAATCTCTTTGTAAATGTATTTTGTCGTCCTGAAAAGGACGGTTTGTTTGCGTCGGTATTTATAATTATAATTCGCCTATATTTTTCACTTTATGGTTTCTTTTCGGTCTTCTTTGGCAAAAGTACAGCTTGAATATTAGGCAAAACACCACCTTGAGCAATAGTTACACCAGACAACAATTTATTCAATTCTTCATCGTTGCGGATGGCCAATTGTAAATGACGTGGGATGATTCTTGTCTTTTTGTTATCACGAGCAGCATTACCAGCCAATTCAAGAACTTCAGCTGCTAAATATTCCATAACTGCAGCTAGATAAACTGGAGCACCGGCACCAACACGCTCAGCATAATTGCCTTTGCGCAACAAACGATGAATACGACCAACTGGAAATTGAAGACCAGCACGATTTGAACGGGACTTTGCCTTTCCCTTAACTTTACCACCTTTACCACGGCCTGACATTTTCACTGCTATAGATTGTTCACTTCACTACACTAAAAAGCAATGTAATGTATTATACTCAATGTATAAGCACACTAATCACTGATACACAAAATGTGCGCTGCTTATATACTTTTTCGCTATGCTGAGCACCAACCCCTGTACTGTGCTGTTGAGCATCGTGCGTATACTACTACTTCGTATTATCTCGTCGAAGAGTTGGTCGGCAAATATACACTTAAGCATGCACACGACAAATGGTAGGTATAATAAGTGACAGTGCGAGTGAAAATAAAATCATAAAATCGTCAAAGTTGTGAAGAAATTAAAATGCCGCCAAAAACTAGTGGAAAAGCAGCGAAGAAAGCCGGTAAGGCTCAAAAGAATATTACTAAAAATGATAAGAAAAAGAAGCGTAAGAGGAAGGAAAGTTATGCCATCTACATCTATAAAGTGTTGAAACAAGTACATCCTGATACCGGTATTTCATCCAAGGCCATGAGCATTATGAATAGTTTTGTGAATGACATCTTTGAGCGCATTGCTGCGGAAGCGTCGCGTTTAGCTCACTATAACAAACGTTCAACCATCACCAGTCGCGAAATTCAAACTGCTGTACGTTTACTCTTGCCCGGTGAATTGGCCAAACATGCCGTCAGTGAAGGTACCAAAGCTGTTACCAAATATACCAGTTCCAAATAATTTTTCCAACTGAACTAATGGTATATAAATATATTAACAAAACAAGGCCCTTTTCAGGGCCATAAAATATAAATTAACAAAGAGGATAAAAAATTGTTGATTAATATCTCTACATATGTACATATGTATGCACATTGAAATTAATTTAAAAATTCCTTAATATTGAAGAATATATTCATATGGTTTCATTAGTCTATTAAATATGATTTTGTTGAACTACTTGGTTTTTATTTTTTTAATGTTTTCTACACACTGTAAGGAATAAATTCACTTTTGATCTTTTTGTTAAGAGATTTTGTAGCCCTGAAAAGGGCTTATTATTAATTTACCATGAAGGTTCCGTTTATAACTCACTTACAAACACCGTAAATTATTTACTTTTTACCTGCTGCTGTAGGTTTTTTTGCGGCTGGCTTTTTATTCGATGCAGACTTCTTGGATTTAGCAGCAGTTGCTTTTGCTTTAGCTGCTTTTGGTTTAGCAGTTGCAGATTTGGCTTTAGTTGGTTTCACTTTTAATGCGCCACCCTTTTTTGCATCTTTCGCCTTAGCCTTTTCAGTTTTCTTCTTTTCAGCTGTTTTCTTACTGGCAACAGCTTTTTTTACCTTTTTCTCACCACTTGCCGCCTTTTTGACTTTACTCAACGATTTTTTCTTTGATGCACCACTATCTGCTGCCTTCTTTTTAGCCTTAACCTTCTCTGCTGATTTTACGGCTTTTGATTTCAATTTTCCCTCGCTTGATTTACTGGCTGCAACTGATAGTTTGAATGAACCGGACGCACCTTTTCCTTTGGTTTGAATTAGTTTTCCACTTGTAACAGCCGATTTCAAATAACGTTTAATGAATGGTGCCAATTTTTGGACATCACATTTGTATGTCGCACTAATATATTTCTTAATCGCCAAGAGTGATGAACCGCCACGTTCCTTTAAATTCTTAATTGATGCGTCGACCATTTGTTGTGTTGGTGGATGGGTAGGGGCAACCGACGGCTTTTTGGGTTTAGCTGCCTTAACCTTTTTGGCAACAACTTTCTTTTCAGCAATAGTAGCAGCAGTAGCTACTGGGGAGCTTACATTCACAACAGCAACTGAATCAGACATCTTTATTTATATATTGTAGATTAAAACCTCAATTCAAATTCCACGTATGTATTATACACTTTATACACTTCACTCACTTTATGCACTACACTAATAGAGCACTGGTAAATTAAGAGAATTTCTGGAATCCAATATGTAGTTTAACTCCCTTCAAAATTTGAGAAGCAGAGCGAAAAGATGATAATCAAATTTTCACGTTCCAGTGCTATTTAGTGCTTCTATATGACAAACTTTAAGATTTATTTAATTCACTAAAATTCATTGAATTTACTAATTCAACAAATTTATATGTAAAACGATAGTATGCATGAGTCACTTTCATATCAATATACTTAAATTGGAATAAAATCAATATTTTTCTTGTAACGAGTGTTTTAGTCGAAACTTTGTACTCAAAATATTAAATTTTCGCTAGTTTTAGTAGATTTTCTTAAAACTCCTTAATATAAATCAATTATAACTATTGAAAATATAAAATATATCAAATTATCAATCATCTAAACAGGTTATTTTATATATTACTTAAAATAATATGTTTGAAAAAATAAAATTAAATATCTCAATGGTATCACCAGAGCAATTCTCAGTGGCGTTAGTTGGATGCATGAAATAATCCAGTATTTTGATGAATATTGAAAACTTTAATTTTGGTTGAAATGAATGATGGTAATGAAATAATTAAATTTGACTAATGTGGATTATGTAAATTTTATTTTAATATATTACTTAATTTTTTGATATTAATTCAAATATTCACTGATCAATAAATATATATATATATTATATATATACATATGTGTGCATACAAAATTTTTTATTTAATTAATTAAATATTATTGTTATTAATAAAAAAATGTAACTTTTTCTTTAAAAATTTGCAATATATGTCAAAGCAAGATACAAAATTCCCATATGTACATACGTGTTTACATACAAGTATACTACTTGTATGCTTGACGAAGGCAAAAGGCAAAGGTAGTAAGAGTATGATTGTATTCCAACGTTAAAGAAATAAATATAAATATAAAAATATAATTTTAACTACAAATATATTTTTAAAAAGTTGTATTTATGTATGTAGCGAAAAAAATTATTTAAAAATTAAATATATCAGGTTAGAGGCCTGGGTGTTAAAATACAGTCATAATCTATTTAACACGATCGCGGACACTAAAAATTTCTGGAAGCTGCAAAAATAGACAGGCAATTATTTTTGAAACTAGTTGCAAAATCCTAAATCTGATTACACATATATTATAAGTGTAGTCAGAACATCGTATTTTAACTGTTATATGAAAGTACTTAATGAATCAAGTGGTCATTACTTTAAAATGTATATTAATTACAAAAACTTAAAGTTACATGAAATTAAATGAACAAAACTTGGCTTTAAAATTTGAATGCTGTAGCATCACGTCATTTTGCATCACTATAAAAATAAATGCTATAGCATTCACGTCCGCGAACGTGTTAATTGTATAATGAGTATGTACATATGTATGTACTCGTGCTCATGCAATATAGAATCACAACAGAATTGTGCGTTCGTTTAAAATTTTAATTGAACAAAATTTTGAATCTTTGTTAAAAGAATATTGTGGTCCTGAAAAGGACCGTTTTTTATGTTTTTCAAATATGTACCCAAGAAATTATTTAACCGCCGAAACCGTATAAAGTACGGCCTTGTCTCTTTAAAGCGTACACAACATCCATAGCTGTAACTGTTTTCCTTTTGGCATGTTCAGTATAGGTAACTGCATCACGGATAACATTCTCCAAAAATACTTTTAAAACACCACGAGTTTCTTCATATATCAAACCAGATATACGTTTTACACCACCACGACGAGCTAAACGTCGAATAGCTGGTTTAGTGATACCTTGGATGTTATCACGTAAAACTTTGCGATGACGTTTGGCGCCACCTTTTCCCAAACCTTTACCACCTTTGCCGCGACCAGTCATTTTTTATTGTAGTATTTACTATTTGCACAAGTAAGAATTTAACACTTTAACACTGTGACACTTCACCACCAATGAAATAACAGAAGCGAGAGCACATCTATTTATACCAAAATCTCACAACTGCTATACACAAGACAAAAGGTACGCCATACATCTATCTCGCTTCAACACATACCTCATAATACATGGACTTGTGAAACATATTAGTTGGAATTGCTACTTAGGTTGTGAACGTTATACAATTTGTTATAGGTACAGTGTACAGTGTATAGTGTTCTATAGTGTTCAAATCAGTGTGACAAATAATAAAAAAAGTGAGTAGTGAAAAATGGCTCGTACAAAGCAAACAGCCCGAAAATCGACTGGTGGAAAGGCACCACGTAAACAATTGGCGACAAAAGCAGCACGCAAAAGTGCACCAGCAACTGGTGGAGTTAAAAAGCCACATCGTTATCGTCCAGGTACAGTGGCGTTGCGTGAAATTCGTCGCTATCAAAAGAGTACCGAATTATTGATACGCAAATTGCCATTCCAGCGCTTGGTTCGTGAAATAGCGCAAGATTTCAAAACAGATCTACGTTTCCAAAGTTCTGCTGTTATGGCTCTACAAGAAGCAAGTGAAGCATACTTGGTTGGTCTTTTTGAAGATACCAATTTGTGTGCCATCCATGCTAAGCGTGTTACAATTATGCCAAAAGATATTCAATTGGCTAGACGTATTCGTGGTGAACGTGCTTAAATCAATAAGAAAACATATAAAAAAACGGTCCTTTTCAGGACCACAATTTGTTAAACAAAAAAGATCAAAAATTTTATTGAAATATTTATGCATATACATACCTATATGTGTAGGTATTTTTGTGTTTTCGTAAATGTATGTAGTACATGTACAGTTCTTTATCTACTCCACATCGTTTATACTCGTGTGCTTTTAAGTATAGTCGGCATGCATGTATACACGTTTATGTACGTATGTATATGCGCACATAACCAGTTAATAAGCAGCAAAGCAGCAATTTTGGCGCAATTCGGTAATATGTACAAAAATATAATACACATAATGGGATGCCACGTTCTTTATTAAGAATATTAAATGAATAAGAAAACTAATATATTTTAAAAAATGGTCCTTTTCAGGACCACAATTTGTTAAACGAAAAAGATCAACAATGTTATTGGAATATTTATGCGTATACATATATGTGTAGATATTTTTGTGTTTTCGTTAATGTACGTAGTACACACATACAAACATACATATACATTTCTTTGTCTACTCCACATCATTTATACACGAGCGTTTTTTAGTACAGCCTGTAGGCATGTATACACATGTATGAATGAATATGTATACATAACCAGTTTATATGCCGCAGTTTTGGCGCAAATATACATGCGTCTAAGTGTATGAAAAAATAACACATTTATTAGGAAAATTATTTAAATCTCTTTGTAAATGTATTTTGTCGTCCTGAAAAGGACGGTTTGTTTGCGTCGGTATTTATAATTATAATTCGCCTATATTTTTCACTTTATGCTTTCTTTTCGGTCTTCTTTGGCAAAAGTACAGCTTGAATATTAGGCAAAACACCACCTTGAGCAATAGTTACACCAGACAACAATTTATTCAATTCTTCATCGTTGCGGATGGCCAATTGTAAATGACGTGGGATGATTCTTGTCTTTTTGTTATCACGAGCAGCATTACCAGCCAATTCAAGAACTTCAGCTGCTAAATATTCCATAACTGCAGCTAGATAAACTGGAGCACCGGCACCAACACGCTCAGCATAATTGCCTTTGCGCAACAAACGATGAATACGACCAACTGGAAATTGAAGACCAGCACGATTTGAACGGGACTTTGCCTTTCCCTTAACTTTACCACCTTTACCACGGCCTGACATTTTCACTGCTATAGATTGTTCACTTCACTACACTAAAAAGCAATGTAATGTATTATACTCAATGTATAAGCACACTAATCACTGATACACAAAATGTGCGCTGCTTATATACTTTTTCGCTATGCTGAGCACCAACCCCTGTACTGTGCTGTTGAGCATCGTGCGTATACTACTACTTCGTATTATCTCGCCGAAGAGTTGGTCGGCAAATATACACTTAAGCATGCACACGACAAATGGTAGGTATAATAAGTGACAGTGCGAGTGAAAATAAAATCATAAAATCGTCAAAGTTGTGAAGAAATTAAAATGCCGCCAAAAACTAGTGGAAAAGCAGCGAAGAAAGCCGGTAAGGCTCAAAAGAATATTACTAAAAATGATAAGAAAAAGAAGCGTAAGAGGAAGGAAAGTTATGCCATCTACATCTATAAAGTGTTGAAACAAGTACATCCTGATACCGGTATTTCATCCAAGGCCATGAGCATTATGAATAGTTTTGTGAATGACATCTTTGAGCGCATTGCTGCGGAAGCGTCGCGTTTAGCTCACTATAACAAACGTTCAACCATCACCAGTCGCGAAATTCAAACTGCTGTACGTTTACTCTTGCCCGGTGAATTGGCCAAACATGCCGTCAGTGAAGGTACCAAAGCTGTTACCAAATATACCAGTTCCAAATAATTTTTCCAACTGAACTAATGGTATATAAATATATTAACAAAACAAGGCCCTTTTCAGGGCCATAAAATATAAATTAACAAAGAGGATAAAAAATTGTTGATTAATATCTCTACATATGTACATATGTATGCACATTGAAATTAATTTAAAAATTCCTTACTATTGAAGAATATATTCATATGGTTTCATTAGTCTATTAAATATGATTTTGTTGAACTACTTGGTTTTTATTTTTTTAATGTTTTCTACACACTGTAAGGAATAAATTCACTTTTGATCTTTTTGTTAAGAGATTTTGTAGCCCTGAAAAGGGCTTATTATTAATTTACCATGAAGGTTCCGTTTATAACTCACTTACAAACACCGTAAATTATTTACTTTTTACCTGCTGCTGTAGGTTTTTTTGCGGCTGGCTTTTTATTCGATGCAGACTTCTTGGATTTAGCAGCAGTTGCTTTTGCTTTAGCTGCTTTTGGTTTAGCAGTTGCAGATTTGGCTTTAGTTGGTTTCACTTTTAATGCGCCACCCTTTTTTGCATCTTTCGCCTTAGCCTTTTCAGTTTTCTTCTTTTCAGCTGTTTTCTTACTGGCAACAGCTTTTTTTACCTTTTTCTCACCACTTGCCGCCTTTTTGACTTTACTCAACGATTTTTTCTTTGATGCACCACTATCTGCTGCCTTCTTTTTAGCCTTAACCTTCTCTGCTGATTTTACGGCTTTTGATTTCAATTTTCCCTCGCTTGATTTACTGGCTGCAACTGATAGTTTGAATGAACCGGACGCACCTTTTCCTTTGGTTTGAATTAGTTTTCCACTTGTAACAGCCGATTTCAAATAACGTTTAATGAATGGTGCCAATTTTTGGACATCACATTTGTATGTCGCACTAATATATTTCTTAATCGCCAAGAGTGATGAACCGCCACGTTCCTTTAAATTCTTAATTGATGCGTCGACCATTTGTTGTGTTGGTGGATGGGTAGGGGCAACCGACGGCTTTTTGGGTTTAGCTGCCTTAACCTTTTTGGCAACAACTTTCTTTTCAGCAATAGTAGCAGCAGTAGCTACTGGGGAGCTTACATTCACAACAGCAACTGAATCAGACATCTTTATTTATATATTGTAGATTAAAACCTCAATTCAAATTCCACGTATGTATTATACACTTTATACACTTCACTCACTTTATGCACTACACTAATAGAGCACTGGTAAATTAAGAGAATTTCTGGAATCCAATATGTAGTTTAACTCCCTTCAAAATTTGAGAAGCAGAGCGAAAAGATGATAATCAAATTTTCACGTTCCAGTGCTATTTAGTGCTTCTATATGACAAACTTTAAGATTTATTTAATTCACTAAAATTCATTGAATTTACTAATTCAACAAATTTATATGTAAAACGATAGTATGCATGAGTCACTTTCATATCAATATACTTAAATTGGAATAAAATCAATATTTTTCTTGTAACGAGTGTTTTAGTCGAAACTTTGTACTCAAAATATTAAATTTTCGCTAGTTTTAGTAGATTTTCTTAAAACTCCTTAATATAAATCAATTATAACTATTGAAAATATAAAATATATCAAATTATCAATCATCTAAACAGGTTATTTTATATATTACTTAAAATAATATGTTTGAAAAAATAAAATTAAATATCTCAATGGTATCACCAGAGCAATTCTCAGTGGCGTTAGTTGGATGCATGAAATAATCCAGTATTTTGATGAATATTGAAAACTTTAATTTTGGTTGAAATGAATGATGGTAATGAAATAATTAAATTTGACTAATGTGGATTATGTAAATTTTATTTTAATATATTACTTAATTTTTTGATATTAATTCAAATATTCACTGATCAATAAATATATATATATATTATATATATACATATGTGTGCATACAAAATTTTTTATTTAATTAATTAAATATTATTGTTATTAATAAAAAAATGTAACTTTTTCTTTAAAAATTTGCAATATATGTCAAAGCAAGATACAAAATTCCCATATGTACATACGTGTTTACATACAAGTATACTACTTGTATGCTTGACGAAGGCAAAAGGCAAAGGTAGTAAGAGTATGATTGTATTCCAACGTTAAAGAAATAAATATAAATATAAAAATATAATTTTAACTACAAATATATTTTTAAAAAGTTGTATTTATGTATGTAGCGAAAAAAATTATTTAAAAATTAAATATATCAGGTTAGAGGCCTGGGTGTTAAAATACAGTCATAATCTATTTAACACGATCGCGGACACTAAAAATTTCTGGAAGCTGCAAAAATAGACAGGCAATTATTTTTGAAACTAGTTGCAAAATCCTAAATCTGATTACACATATATTATAAGTGTAGTCAGAACATCGTATTTTAACTGTTATATGAAAGTACTTAATGAATCAAGTGGTCATTACTTTAAAATGTATATTAATTACAAAAACTTAAAGTTACATGAAATTAAATGAACAAAACTTGGCTTTAAAATTTGAATGCTGTAGCATCACGTCATTTTGCATCACTATAAAAATAAATGCTATAGCATTCACGTCCGCGAACGTGTTAATTGTATAATGAGTATGTACATATGTATGTACTCGTGCTCATGCAATATAGAATCACAACAGAATTGTGCGTTCGTTTAAAATTTTAATTGAACAAAATTTTGAATCTTTGTTAAAAGAATATTGTGGTCCTGAAAAGGACCGTTTTTTATGTTTTTCAAATATGTACCCAAGAAATTATTTAACCGCCGAAACCGTATAAAGTACGGCCTTGTCTCTTTAAAGCGTACACAACATCCATAGCTGTAACTGTTTTCCTTTTGGCATGTTCAGTATAGGTAACTGCATCACGGATAACATTCTCCAAAAATACTTTTAAAACACCACGAGTTTCTTCATATATCAAACCAGATATACGTTTTACACCACCACGACGAGCTAAACGTCGAATAGCTGGTTTAGTGATACCTTGGATGTTATCACGTAAAACTTTGCGATGACGTTTGGCGCCACCTTTTCCCAAACCTTTACCACCTTTGCCGCGACCAGTCATTTTTTATTGTAGTATTTACTATTTGCACAAGTAAGAATTTAACACTTTAACACTGTGACACTTCACCACCAATGAAATAACAGAAGCGAGAGCACATCTATTTATACCAAAATCTCACAACTGCTATACACAAGACAAAAGGTACGCCATACATCTATCTCGCTTCAACACATACCTCATAATACATGGACTTGTGAAACATATTAGTTGGAATTGCTACTTAGGTTGTGAACGTTATACAATTTGTTATAGGTACAGTGTACAGTGTATAGTGTTCTATAGTGTTCAAATCAGTGTGACAAATAATAAAAAAAGTGAGTAGTGAAAAATGGCTCGTACAAAGCAAACAGCCCGAAAATCGACTGGTGGAAAGGCACCACGTAAACAATTGGCGACAAAAGCAGCACGCAAAAGTGCACCAGCAACTGGTGGAGTTAAAAAGCCACATCGTTATCGTCCAGGTACAGTGGCGTTGCGTGAAATTCGTCGCTATCAAAAGAGTACCGAATTATTGATACGCAAATTGCCATTCCAGCGCTTGGTTCGTGAAATAGCGCAAGATTTCAAAACAGATCTACGTTTCCAAAGTTCTGCTGTTATGGCTCTACAAGAAGCAAGTGAAGCATACTTGGTTGGTCTTTTTGAAGATACCAATTTGTGTGCCATCCATGCTAAGCGTGTTACAATTATGCCAAAAGATATTCAATTGGCTAGACGTATTCGTGGTGAACGTGCTTAAATCAATAAGAAAACATATAAAAAAACGGTCCTTTTCAGGACCACAATTTGTTAAACAAAAAAGATCAAAAATTTTATTGAAATATTTATGCATATACATACCTATATGTGTAGGTATTTTTGTGTTTTCGTAAATGTATGTAGTACATGTACAGTTCTTTATCTACTCCACATCGTTTATACTCGTGTGCTTTTAAGTATAGTCGGCATGCATGTATACACGTTTATGTACGTATGTATATGCGCACATAACCAGTTAATAAGCAGCAAAGCAGCAATTTTGGCGCAATTCGGTAATATGTACAAAAATATAATACACATAATGGGATGCCACGTTCTTTATTAAGAATATTAAATGAATAAGAAAACTAATATATTTTAAAAAATGGTCCTTTTCAGGACCACAATTTGTTAAACGAAAAAGATCAACAATGTTATTGGAATATTTATGCGTATACATATATGTGTAGATATTTTTGTGTTTTCGTTAATGTACGTAGTACACACATACAAACATACATATACATTTCTTTGTCTACTCCACATCATTTATACACGAGCGTTTTTTAGTACAGCCTGTAGGCATGTATACACATGTATGAATGAATATGTATACATAACCAGTTTATATGCCGCAGTTTTGGCGCAAATATACATGCGTCTAAGTGTATGAAAAAATAACACATTTATTAGGAAAATTATTTAAATCTCTTTGTAAATGTATTTGGTCGTCCTGAAAAGGACGGTTTGTTTGCGTCGGTATTTATAATTATAATTCGCCTATATTTTTCACTTTATGGTTTCTTTTCGGTCTTCTTTGGCAAAAGTACAGCTTGAATATTAGGCAAAACACCACCTTGAGCAATAGTTACACCAGACAACAATTTATTCAATTCTTCATCGTTGCGGATGGCCAATTGTAAATGACGTGGGATGATTCTTGTCTTTTTGTTATCACGAGCAGCATTACCAGCCAATTCAAGAACTTCAGCTGCTAAATATTCCATAACTGCAGCTAGATAAACTGGAGCACCGGCACCAACACGCTCAGCATAATTGCCTTTGCGCAACAAACGATGAATACGACCAACTGGAAATTGAAGACCAGCACGATTTGAACGGGACTTTGCCTTTCCCTTAACTTTACCACCTTTACCACGGCCTGACATTTTCACTGCTATAGATTGTTCACTTCACTACACTAAAAAGCAATGTAATGTATTATACTCAATGTATAAGCACACTAATCACTGATACACAAAATGTGCGCTGCTTATATACTTTTTCGCTATGCTGAGCACCAACCCCTGTACTGTGCTGTTGAGCATCGTGCGTATACTACTACTTCGTATTATCTCGTCGAAGAGTTGGTCGGCAAATATACACTTAAGCATGCACACGACAAATGGTAGGTATAATAAGTGACAGTGCGAGTGAAAATAAAATCATAAAATCGTCAAAGTTGTGAAGAAATTAAAATGCCGCCAAAAACTAGTGGAAAAGCAGCGAAGAAAGCCGGTAAGGCTCAAAAGAATATTACTAAAAATGATAAGAAAAAGAAGCGTAAGAGGAAGGAAAGTTATGCCATCTACATCTATAAAGTGTTGAAACAAGTACATCCTGATACCGGTATTTCATCCAAGGCCATGAGCATTATGAATAGTTTTGTGAATGACATCTTTGAGCGCATTGCTGCGGAAGCGTCGCGTTTAGCTCACTATAACAAACGTTCAACCATCACCAGTCGCGAAATTCAAACTGCTGTACGTTTACTCTTGCCCGGTGAATTGGCCAAACATGCCGTCAGTGAAGGTACCAAAGCTGTTACCAAATATACCAGTTCCAAATAATTTTTCCAACTGAACTAATGGTATATAAATATATTAACAAAACAAGGCCCTTTTCAGGGCCATAAAATATAAATTAACAAAGAGGATAAAAAATTGTTGATTAATATCTCTACATATGTACATATGTATGCACATTGAAATTAATTTAAAAATTCCTTAATATTGAAGAATATATTCATATGGTTTCATTAGTCTATTAAATATGATTTTGTTGAACTACTTGGTTTTTATTTTTTTAATGTTTTCTACACACTGTAAGGAATAAATTCACTTTTGATCTTTTTGTTAAGAGATTTTGTAGCCCTGAAAAGGGCTTATTATTAATTTACCATGAAGGTTCCGTTTATAACTCACTTACAAACACCGTAAATTATTTACTTTTTACCTGCTGCTGTAGGTTTTTTTGCGGCTGGCTTTTTATTCGATGCAGACTTCTTGGATTTAGCAGCAGTTGCTTTTGCTTTAGCTGCTTTTGGTTTAGCAGTTGCAGATTTGGCTTTAGTTGGTTTCACTTTTAATGCGCCACCCTTTTTTGCATCTTTCGCCTTAGCCTTTTCAGTTTTCTTCTTTTCAGCTGTTTTCTTACTGGCAACAGCTTTTTTTACCTTTTTCTCACCACTTGCCGCCTTTTTGACTTTACTCAACGATTTTTTCTTTGATGCACCACTATCTGCTGCCTTCTTTTTAGCCTTAACCTTCTCTGCTGATTTTACGGCTTTTGATTTCAATTTTCCCTCGCTTGATTTACTGGCTGCAACTGATAGTTTGAATGAACCGGACGCACCTTTTCCTTTGGTTTGAATTAGTTTTCCACTTGTAACAGCCGATTTCAAATAACGTTTAATGAATGGTGCCAATTTTTGGACATCACATTTGTATGTCGCACTAATATATTTCTTAATCGCCAAGAGTGATGAACCGCCACGTTCCTTTAAATTCTTAATTGATGCGTCGACCATTTGTTGTGTTGGTGGATGGGTAGGGGCAACCGACGGCTTTTTGGGTTTAGCTGCCTTAACCTTTTTGGCAACAACTTTCTTTTCAGCAATAGTAGCAGCAGTAGCTACTGGGGAGCTTACATTCACAACAGCAACTGAATCAGACATCTTTATTTATATATTGTAGATTAAAACCTCAATTCAAATTCCACGTATGTATTATACACTTTATACACTTCACTCACTTTATGCACTACACTAATAGAGCACTGGTAAATTAAGAGAATTTCTGGAATCCAATATGTAGTTTAACTCCCTTCAAAATTTGAGAAGCAGAGCGAAAAGATGATAATCAAATTTTCACGTTCCAGTGCTATTTAGTGCTTCTATATGACAAACTTTAAGATTTATTTAATTCACTAAAATTCATTGAATTTACTAATTCAACAAATTTATATGTAAAACGATAGTATGCATGAGTCACTTTCATATCAATATACTTAAATTGGAATAAAATCAATATTTTTCTTGTAACGAGTGTTTTAGTCGAAACTTTGTACTCAAAATATTAAATTTTCGCTAGTTTTAGTAGATTTTCTTAAAACTCCTTAATATAAATCAATTATAACTATTGAAAATATAAAATATATCAAATTATCAATCATCTAAACAGGTTATTTTATATATTACTTAAAATAATATGTTTGAAAAAATAAAATTAAATATCTCAATGGTATCACCAGAGCAATTCTCAGTGGCGTTAGTTGGATGCATGAAATAATCCAGTATTTTGATGAATATTGAAAACTTTAATTTTGGTTGAAATGAATGATGGTAATGAAATAATTAAATTTGACTAATGTGGATTATGTAAATTTTATTTTAATATATTACTTAATTTTTTGATATTAATTCAAATATTCACTGATCAATAAATATATATATATATTATATATATACATATGTGTGCATACAAAATTTTTTATTTAATTAATTAAATATTATTGTTATTAATAAAAAAATGTAACTTTTTCTTTAAAAATTTGCAATATATGTCAAAGCAAGATACAAAATTCCCATATGTACATACGTGTTTACATACAAGTATACTACTTGTATGCTTGACGAAGGCAAAAGGCAAAGGTAGTAAGAGTATGATTGTATTCCAACGTTAAAGAAATAAATATAAATATAAAAATATAATTTTAACTACAAATATATTTTTAAAAAGTTGTATTTATGTATGTAGCGAAAAAAATTATTTAAAAATTAAATATATCAGGTTAGAGGCCTGGGTGTTAAAATACAGTCATAATCTATTTAACACGATCGCGGACACTAAAAATTTCTGGAAGCTGCAAAAATAGACAGGCAATTATTTTTGAAACTAGTTGCAAAATCCTAAATCTGATTACACATATATTATAAGTGTAGTCAGAACATCGTATTTTAACTGTTATATGAAAGTACTTAATGAATCAAGTGGTCATTACTTTAAAATGTATATTAATTACAAAAACTTAAAGTTACATGAAATTAAATGAACAAAACTTGGCTTTAAAATTTGAATGCTGTAGCATCACGTCATTTTGCATCACTATAAAAATAAATGCTATAGCATTCACGTCCGCGAACGTGTTAATTGTATAATGAGTATGTACATATGTATGTACTCGTGCTCATGCAATATAGAATCACAACAGAATTGTGCGTTCGTTTAAAATTTTAATTGAACAAAATTTTGAATCTTTGTTAAAAGAATATTGTGGTCCTGAAAAGGACCGTTTTTTATGTTTTTCAAATATGTACCCAAGAAATTATTTAACCGCCGAAACCGTATAAAGTACGGCCTTGTCTCTTTAAAGCGTACACAACATCCATAGCTGTAACTGTTTTCCTTTTGGCATGTTCAGTATAGGTAACTGCATCACGGATAACATTCTCCAAAAATACTTTTAAAACACCACGAGTTTCTTCATATATCAAACCAGATATACGTTTTACACCACCACGACGAGCTAAACGTCGAATAGCTGGTTTAGTGATACCTTGGATGTTATCACGTAAAACTTTGCGATGACGTTTGGCGCCACCTTTTCCCAAACCTTTACCACCTTTGCCGCGACCAGTCATTTTTTATTGTAGTATTTACTATTTGCACAAGTAAGAATTTAACACTTTAACACTGTGACACTTCACCACCAATGAAATAACAGAAGCGAGAGCACATCTATTTATACCAAAATCTCACAACTGCTATACACAAGACAAAAGGTACGCCATACATCTATCTCGCTTCAACACATACCTCATAATACATGGACTTGTGAAACATATTAGTTGGAATTGCTACTTAGGTTGTGAACGTTATACAATTTGTTATAGGTACAGTGTACAGTGTATAGTGTTCTATAGTGTTCAAATCAGTGTGACAAATAATAAAAAAAGTGAGTAGTGAAAAATGGCTCGTACAAAGCAAACAGCCCGAAAATCGACTGGTGGAAAGGCACCACGTAAACAATTGGCGACAAAAGCAGCACGCAAAAGTGCACCAGCAACTGGTGGAGTTAAAAAGCCACATCGTTATCGTCCAGGTACAGTGGCGTTGCGTGAAATTCGTCGCTATCAAAAGAGTACCGAATTATTGATACGCAAATTGCCATTCCAGCGCTTGGTTCGTGAAATAGCGCAAGATTTCAAAACAGATCTACGTTTCCAAAGTTCTGCTGTTATGGCTCTACAAGAAGCAAGTGAAGCATACTTGGTTGGTCTTTTTGAAGATACCAATTTGTGTGCCATCCATGCTAAGCGTGTTACAATTATGCCAAAAGATATTCAATTGGCTAGACGTATTCGTGGTGAACGTGCTTAAATCAATAAGAAAACATATAAAAAAACGGTCCTTTTCAGGACCACAATTTGTTAAACAAAAAAGATCAAAAATTTTATTGAAATATTTATGCATATACATACCTATATGTGTAGGTATTTTTGTGTTTTCGTAAATGTATGTAGTACATGTACAGTTCTTTATCTACTCCACATCGTTTATACTCGTGTGCTTTTAAGTATAGTCGGCATGCATGTATACACGTTTATGTACGTATGTATATGCGCACATAACCAGTTAATAAGCAGCAAAGCAGCAATTTTGGCGCAATTCGGTAATATGTACAAAAATATAATACACATAATGGGATGCCACGTTCTTTATTAAGAATATTAAATGAATAAGAAAACTAATATATTTTAAAAAATGGTCCTTTTCAGGACCACAATTTGTTAAACGAAAAAGATCAACAATGTTATTGGAATATTTATGCGTATACATATATGTGTAGATATTTTTGTGTTTTCGTTAATGTACGTAGTACACACATACAAACATACATATACATTTCTTTGTCTACTCCACATCATTTATACACGAGCGTTTTTTAGTACAGCCTGTAGGCATGTATACACATGTATGAATGAATATGTATACATAACTAGTTTATATGCTCAGTTTTGGCGCAAATATACATGCGTCTAAGTGTATGAAAAAATAACACATTTATTAGGAAAATTATTTAAATCTCTTTGTAAATGTATTTTGTCGTCCTGAAAAGGACGGTTTGTTTGCGTCGGTATTTATAATTATAATTCGCCTATATTTTTCACTTTATGCTTTCTTTTCGGTCTTCTTTGGCAAAAGTACAGCTTGAATATTAGGCAAAACACCACCTTGAGCAATAGTTACACCAGACAACAATTTATTCAATTCTTCATCGTTGCGGATGGCCAATTGTAAATGACGTGGGATGATTCTTGTCTTTTTGTTATCACGAGCAGCATTACCAGCCAATTCAAGAACTTCAGCTGCTAAATATTCCATAACTGCAGCTAGATAAACTGGAGCACCGGCACCAACACGCTCAGCATAATTGCCTTTGCGCAACAAACGATGAATACGACCAACTGGAAATTGAAGACCAGCACGATTTGAACGGGACTTTGCCTTTCCCTTAACTTTACCACCTTTACCACGGCCTGACATTTTCACTGCTATAGATTGTTCACTTCACTACACTAAAAAGCAATGTAATGTATTATACTCAATGTATAAGCACACTAATCACTGATACACAAAATGTGCGCTGCTTATATACTTTTTCGCTATGCTGAGCACCAACCCCTGTACTGTGCTGTTGAGCATCGTGCGTATACTACTACTTCGTATTATCTCGCCGAAGAGTTGGTCGGCAAATATACACTTAAGCATGCACACGACAAATGGTAGGTATAATAAGTGACAGTGCGAGTGAAAATAAAATCATAAAATCGTCAAAGTTGTGAAGAAATTAAAATGCCGCCAAAAACTAGTGGAAAAGCAGCGAAGAAAGCCGGTAAGGCTCAAAAGAATATTACTAAAAATGATAAGAAAAAGAAGCGTAAGAGGAAGGAAAGTTATGCCATCTACATCTATAAAGTGTTGAAACAAGTACATCCTGATACCGGTATTTCATCCAAGGCCATGAGCATTATGAATAGTTTTGTGAATGACATCTTTGAGCGCATTGCTGCGGAAGCGTCGCGTTTAGCTCACTATAACAAACGTTCAACCATCACCAGTCGCGAAATTCAAACTGCTGTACGTTTACTCTTGCCCGGTGAATTGGCCAAACATGCCGTCAGTGAAGGTACCAAAGCTGTTACCAAATATACCAGTTCCAAATAATTTTTCCAACTGAACTAATGGTATATAAATATATTAACAAAACAAGGCCCTTTTCAGGGCCATAAAATATAAATTAACAAAGAGGATAAAAAATTGTTGATTAATATCTCTACATATGTACATATGTATGCACATTGAAATTAATTTAAAAATTCCTTAATATTGAAGAATATATTCATATGGTTTCATTAGTCTATTAAATATGATTTTGTTGAACTACTTGGTTTTTATTTTTTTAATGTTTTCTACACACTGTAAGGAATAAATTCACTTTTGATCTTTTTGTTAAGAGATTTTGTAGCCCTGAAAAGGGCTTATTATTAATTTACCATGAAGGTTCCGTTTATAACTCACTTACAAACACCGGTTTCATTAGTCTATTAAATATGATTTTGTTGAACTACTTGGTTTTTATTTTTTTAATGTTTTCTACACACTGTAAGGAATAAATTCACTTTTGATCTTTTTGTTAAGAGATTTTGTAGCCCTGAAAAGGGCTTATTATTAATTTACCATGAAGGTTCCGTTTATAACTCACTTACAAACACCGTAAATTATTTACTTTTTACCTGCTGCTGTAGGTTTTTTTGCGGCTGGCTTTTTATTCGATGCAGACTTCTTGGATTTAGCAGCAGTTGCTTTTGCTTTAGCTGCTTTTGGTTTAGCAGTTGCAGATTTGGCTTTAGTTGGTTTCACTTTTAATGCGCCACCCTTTTTTGCATCTTTCGCCTTAGCCTTTTCAGTTTTCTTCTTTTCAGCTGTTTTCTTACTGGCAACAGCTTTTTTTACCTTTTTCTCACCACTTGCCGCCTTTTTGACTTTACTCAACGATTTTTTCTTTGATGCACCACTATCTGCTGCCTTCTTTTTAGCCTTAACCTTCTCTGCTGATTTTACGGCTTTTGATTTCAATTTTCCCTCGCTTGATTTACTGGCTGCAACTGATAGTTTGAATGAACCGGACGCACCTTTTCCTTTGGTTTGAATTAGTTTTCCACTTGTAACAGCCGATTTCAAATAACGTTTAATGAATGGTGCCAATTTTTGGACATCACATTTGTATGTCGCACTAATATATTTCTTAATCGCCAAGAGTGATGAACCGCCACGTTCCTTTAAATTCTTAATTGATGCGTCGACCATTTGTTGTGTTGGTGGATGGGTAGGGGCAACCGACGGCTTTTTGGGTTTAGCTGCCTTAACCTTTTTGGCAACAACTTTCTTTTCAGCAATAGTAGCAGCAGTAGCTACTGGGGAGCTTACATTCACAACAGCAACTGAATCAGACATCTTTATTTATATATTGTAGATTAAAACCTCAATTCAAATTCCACGTATGTATTATACACTTTATACACTTCACTCACTTTATGCACTACACTAATAGAGCACTGGTAAATTAAGAGAATTTCTGGAATCCAATATGTAGTTTAACTCCCTTCAAAATTTGAGAAGCAGAGCGAAAAGATGATAATCAAATTTTCACGTTCCAGTGCTATTTAGTGCTTCTATATGACAAACTTTAAGATTTATTTAATTCACTAAAATTCATTGAATTTACTAATTCAACAAATTTATATGTAAAACGATAGTATGCATGAGTCACTTTCATATCAATATACTTAAATTGGAATAAAATCAATATTTTTCTTGTAACGAGTGTTTTAGTCGAAACTTTGTACTCAAAATATTAAATTTTCGCTAGTTTTAGTAGATTTTCTTAAAACTCCTTAATATAAATCAATTATAACTATTGAAAATATAAAATATATCAAATTATCAATCATCTAAACAGGTTATTTTATATATTACTTAAAATAATATGTTTGAAAAAATAAAATTAAATATCTCAATGGTATCACCAGAGCAATTCTCAGTGGCGTTAGTTGGATGCATGAAATAATCCAGTATTTTGATGAATATTGAAAACTTTAATTTTGGTTGAAATGAATGATGGTAATGAAATAATTAAATTTGACTAATGTGGATTATGTAAATTTTATTTTAATATATTACTTAATTTTTTGATATTAATTCAAATATTCACTGATCAATAAATATATATATATATTATATATATACATATGTGTGCATACAAAATTTTTTATTTAATTAATTAAATATTATTGTTATTAATAAAAAAATGTAACTTTTTCTTTAAAAATTTGCAATATATGTCAAAGCAAGATACAAAATTCCCATATGTACATACGTGTTTACATACAAGTATACTACTTGTATGCTTGACGAAGGCAAAAGGCAAAGGTAGTAAGAGTATGATTGTATTCCAACGTTAAAGAAATAAATATAAATATAAAAATATAATTTTAACTACAAATATATTTTTAAAAAGTTGTATTTATGTATGTAGCGAAAAAAATTATTTAAAAATTAAATATATCAGGTTAGAGGCCTGGGTGTTAAAATACAGTCATAATCTATTTAACACGATCGCGGACACTAAAAATTTCTGGAAGCTGCAAAAATAGACAGGCAATTATTTTTGAAACTAGTTGCAAAATCCTAAATCTGATTACACATATATTATAAGTGTAGTCAGAACATCGTATTTTAACTGTTATATGAAAGTACTTAATGAATCAAGTGGTCATTACTTTAAAATGTATATTAATTACAAAAACTTAAAGTTACATGAAATTAAATGAACAAAACTTGGCTTTAAAATTTGAATGCTGTAGCATCACGTCATTTTGCATCACTATAAAAATAAATGCTATAGCATTCACGTCCGCGAACGTGTTAATTGTATAATGAGTATGTACATATGTATGTACTCGTGCTCATGCAATATAGAATCACAACAGAATTGTGCGTTCGTTTAAAATTTTAATTGAACAAAATTTTGAATCTTTGTTAAAAGAATATTGTGGTCCTGAAAAGGACCGTTTTTTATGTTTTTCAAATATGTACCCAAGAAATTATTTAACCGCCGAAACCGTATAAAGTACGGCCTTGTCTCTTTAAAGCGTACACAACATCCATAGCTGTAACTGTTTTCCTTTTGGCATGTTCAGTATAGGTAACTGCATCACGGATAACATTCTCCAAAAATACTTTTAAAACACCACGAGTTTCTTCATATATCAAACCAGATATACGTTTTACACCACCACGACGAGCTAAACGTCGAATAGCTGGTTTAGTGATACCTTGGATGTTATCACGTAAAACTTTGCGATGACGTTTGGCGCCACCTTTTCCCAAACCTTTACCACCTTTGCCGCGACCAGTCATTTTTTATTGTAGTATTTACTATTTGCACAAGTAAGAATTTAACACTTTAACACTGTGACACTTCACCACCAATGAAATAACAGAAGCGAGAGCACATCTATTTATACCAAAATCTCACAACTGCTATACACAAGACAAAAGGTACGCCATACATCTATCTCGCTTCAACACATACCTCATAATACATGGACTTGTGAAACATATTAGTTGGAATTGCTACTTAGGTTGTGAACGTTATACAATTTGTTATAGGTACAGTGTACAGTGTATAGTGTTCTATAGTGTTCAAATCAGTGTGACAAATAATAAAAAAAGTGAGTAGTGAAAAATGGCTCGTACAAAGCAAACAGCCCGAAAATCGACTGGTGGAAAGGCACCACGTAAACAATTGGCGACAAAAGCAGCACGCAAAAGTGCACCAGCAACTGGTGGAGTTAAAAAGCCACATCGTTATCGTCCAGGTACAGTGGCGTTGCGTGAAATTCGTCGCTATCAAAAGAGTACCGAATTATTGATACGCAAATTGCCATTCCAGCGCTTGGTTCGTGAAATAGCGCAAGATTTCAAAACAGATCTACGTTTCCAAAGTTCTGCTGTTATGGCTCTACAAGAAGCAAGTGAAGCATACTTGGTTGGTCTTTTTGAAGATACCAATTTGTGTGCCATCCATGCTAAGCGTGTTACAATTATGCCAAAAGATATTCAATTGGCTAGACGTATTCGTGGTGAACGTGCTTAAATCAATAAGAAAACATATAAAAAAACGGTCCTTTTCAGGACCACAATTTGTTAAACAAAAAAGATCAAAAATTTTATTGAAATATTTATGCATATACATACCTATATGTGTAGGTATTTTTGTGTTTTCGTAAATGTATGTAGTACATGTACAGTTCTTTATCTACTCCACATCGTTTATACTCGTGTGCTTTTAAGTATAGTCGGCATGCATGTATACACGTTTATGTACGTATGTATATGCGCACATAACCAGTTAATAAGCAGCAAAGCAGCAATTTTGGCGCAATTCGGTAATATGTACAAAAATATAATACACATAATGGGATGCCACGTTCTTTATTAAGAATATTAAATGAATAAGAAAACTAATATATTTTAAAAAATGGTCCTTTTCAGGACCACAATTTGTTAAACGAAAAAGATCAACAATGTTATTGGAATATTTATGCGTATACATATATGTGTAGATATTTTTGTGTTTTCGTTAATGTACGTAGTACACACATACAAACATACATATACATTTCTTTGTCTACTCCACATCATTTATACACGAGCGTTTTTTAGTACAGCCTGTAGGCATGTATACACATGTATGAATGAATATGTATACATAACCAGTTTATATGCCGCAGTTTTGGCGCAAATATACATGCGTCTAAGTGTATGAAAAAATAACACATTTATTAGGAAAATTATTTAAATCTCTTTGTAAATGTATTTTGTCGTCCTGAAAAGGACGGTTTGTTTGCGTCGGTATTTATAATTATAATTCGCCTATATTTTTCACTTTATGCTTTCTTTTCGGTCTTCTTTGGCAAAAGTACAGCTTGAATATTAGGCAAAACACCACCTTGAGCAATAGTTACACCAGACAACAATTTATTCAATTCTTCATCGTTGCGGATGGCCAATTGTAAATGACGTGGGATGATTCTTGTCTTTTTGTTATCACGAGCAGCATTACCAGCCAATTCAAGAACTTCAGCTGCTAAATATTCCATAACTGCAGCTAGATAAACTGGAGCACCGGCACCAACACGCTCAGCATAATTGCCTTTGCGCAACAAACGATGAATACGACCAACTGGAAATTGAAGACCAGCACGATTTGAACGGGACTTTGCCTTTCCCTTAACTTTACCACCTTTACCACGGCCTGACATTTTCACTGCTATAGATTGTTCACTTCACTACACTAAAAAGCAATGTAATGTATTATACTCAATGTATAAGCACACTAATCACTGATACACAAAATGTGCGCTGCTTATATACTTTTTCGCTATGCTGAGCACCAACCCCTGTACTGTGCTGTTGAGCATCGTGCGTATACTACTACTTCGTATTGTCTCACCGAAGAGTTGGTCGGCAAATGTACACTTAAGCTTGCACCAGACACATGGTATGTATAATAAGTGACAAATAGTGCGAGTGAAAATAAAATATCATCAACGTTGTGAAGAAATTAAAATGCCGCCAAAAACTAGTGGAAAAGCAGCAAAGAAAGCCGGTAAGGCTCAAAAGAATATTACTAAAAATGATAAGAAAAAGAAGCGTAAGAGGAAGGAAAGTTATGCCATCTACATCTATAAAGTGTTGAAACAAGTACATCCTGATACCGGTATTTCATCCAAGGCCATGAGCATTATGAATAGTTTTGTGAATGACATCTTTGAGCGCATTGCTGCGGAAGCGTCGCGTTTAGCTCACTATAACAAACGTTCAACCATCACCAGTCGCGAAATTCAAACTGCTGTACGTTTACTCTTGCCCGGTGAATTGGCCAAACATGCCGTCAGTGAAGGTACCAAAGCTGTTACCAAATATACCAGTTCCAAATAATTTTTCCAACTGAACTAATGGTATATAAATATATTAACAAAACAAGGCCCTTTTCAGGGCCATAAAATATAAATTAACAAAGAGGATAAAAAATTGTTGATTAATATCTCTACATATGTACATATGTATGCACATTGAAATTAATTTAAAAATTCCTTAATATTGAAGAATATATTCATATGGTTTCATTAGTCTATTAAATATGATTTTGTTGAACTACTTGGTTTTTATTTTTTTAATGTTTTCTACACACTGTAAGGAATAAATTCACTTTTGATCTTTTTGTTAAGAGATTTTGTAGCCCTGAAAAGGGCTTATTATTAATTTACCATGAAGGTTCCGTTTATAACTCACTTACAAACACCGTAAATTATTTACTTTTTACCTGCTGCTGTAGGTTTTTTTGCGGCTGGGTTTTTATTCGATGCAGACTTCTTGGATTTAGCAGCAGTTGCTTTTGCTTTAGCTGCTTTTGGTTTAGCAGTTGCAGATTTGGCTTTAGTTGGTTTCACTTTTAATGCGCCACCCTTTTTTGCATCTTTCGCCTTAGCCTTTTCAGTTTTCTTCTTTTCAGCTGTTTTCTTACTGGCAACAGCTTTTTTTACCTTTTTCTCACCACTTGCCGCCTTTTTGACTTTACTCAACGATTTTTTCTTTGATGCACCACTATCTGCTGCCTTCTTTTTAGCCTTAACCTTCTCTGCTGATTTTACGGCTTTTGATTTCAATTTTCCCTCGCTTGATTTACTGGCTGCAACTGATAGTTTGAATGAACCGGACGCACCTTTTCCTTTGGTTTGAATTAGTTTTCCACTTGTAACAGCCGATTTCAAATAACGTTTAATGAATGGTGCCAATTTTTGGACATCACATTTGTATGTCGCACTAATATATTTCTTAATCGCCAAGAGTGATGAACCGCCACGTTCCTTTAAATTCTTAATTGATGCGTCGACCATTTGTTGTGTTGGTGGATGGGTAGGGGCAACCGACGGCTTTTTGGGTTTAGCTGCCTTAACCTTTTTGGCAACAACTTTCTTTTCAGCAATAGTAGCAGCAGTAGCTACTGGGGAGCTTACATTCACAACAGCAACTGAATCAGACATCTTTATTTATATATTGTAGATTAAAACCTCAATTCAAATTCCACGTATGTATTATACACTTTATACACTTCACTCACTTTATGCACTACACTAATAGAGCACTGGTAAATTAAGAGAATTTCTGGAATCCAATATGTAGTTTAACTCCCTTCAAAATTTGAGAAGCAGAGCGAAAAGATGATAATCAAATTTTCACGTTCCAGTGCTATTTAGTGCTTCTATATGACAAACTTTAAGATTTATTTAATTCACTAAAATTCATTGAATTTACTAATTCAACAAATTTATATGTAAAACGATAGTATGCATGAGTCACTTTCATATCAATATACTTAAATTGGAATAAAATCAATATTTTTCTTGTAACGAGTGTTTTAGTCGAAACTTTGTACTCAAAATATTAAATTTTCGCTAGTTTTAGTAGATTTTCTTAAAACTCCTTAATATAAATCAATTATAACTATTGAAAATATAAAATATATCAAATTATCAATCATCTAAACAGGTTATTTTATATATTACTTAAAATAATATGTTTGAAAAAATAAAATTAAATATCTCAATGGTATCACCAGAGCAATTCTCAGTGGCGTTAGTTGGATGCATGAAATAATCCAGTATTTTGATGAATATTGAAAACTTTAATTTTGGTTGAAATGAATGATGGTAATGAAATAATTAAATTTGACTAATGTGGATTATGTAAATTTTATTTTAATATATTACTTAATTTTTTGATATTAATTCAAATATTCACTGATCAATAAATATATATATATATTATATATATACATATGTGTGCATACAAAATTTTTTATTTAATTAATTAAATATTATTGTTATTAATAAAAAAATGTAACTTTTTCTTTAAAAATTTGCAATATATGTCAAAGCAAGATACAAAATTCCCATATGTACATACGTGTTTACATACAAGTATACTACTTGTATGCTTGACGAAGGCAAAAGGCAAAGGTAGTAAGAGTATGATTGTATTCCAACGTTAAAGAAATAAATATAAATATAAAAATATAATTTTAACTACAAATATATTTTTAAAAAGTTGTATTTATGTATGTAGCGAAAAAAATTATTTAAAAATTAAATATATCAGGTTAGAGGCCTGTGTTGAAATATGATACTTTGAATATCAACCCTACAAATGTAACAATGCGTATGTCAGTTAATGACATCTCTGGTAAATATGTAATCACTATTTTTATTATTCGAAATTAAACGTTTGAGTATCACACATCGTGTTTTTTATTCGTCTGCGGAAAACTCAATTTAATTTATCAGGTTATGGGCCCAGATTACGCGTGTTCAATTTAAAGTGAAGTTGAAGATTTATTTCGGCATGAGTTCCATGTACCAAATCGAGAAGCTGGACGAAAAGAATTATGATTCTTGGAGCGTTCAGATGCGTAGCGTGTTGGTGCATTCGGAATTATGGAAATATACGTCTGGGGAATGCAAGAGAGAGGATATAGCAGATGAAGGCGAAGTGGCGCAGTGGATTGCTCGCGATGAGAAGGCTTTGGCCGTGATTAACTTGAGTGTAAGGCCAACGCAACTGAATTACTTGCGGCATTGCAAAACATCGACGGAAGCGTGGAAAAAACTGAAGGAAGTTTATCAACCAAGTGGTCCGGTAAGAAAAGTTTCGCTTTACAAAAAGTTGTTGAGCCTAAGAATGACAGAGGGCGAAAACGTTGCGACGTACTTAAATGTGTTTACGACAATAATGGACAAATTAGCTGAGGTGGGCTTAGAGCTAAATCAAGAGTTAGTTGCCATCATATTATTGTCTAGTCTTCCAAAAGAATACGAGAATTTCGTGATAGCGATGGAGACTAGGGACAATCTTCCAGCGGTTGACGTGTTAAAATTGAAAGTTCTAGAAGAAGGCGAGCGTCGTGGTAACGTGAATGAGCATGCATCAAACGAAATTAACATACAGCAAGCGTTTGCAGCGAAGTCGACGCAGGGTAGCGACAGAGAAAAGAAAAACGGTAATTTCAAAAATGTTACATGCTATCGCTGTGGGCAGAAGGGTCACATAAAAAGCAATTGTCCGAAAACGAACAAGTTCGTGAATTCAACGAAAGAAGATTCAGCGAAGAAGCGTCAACAACAATGTTCGTTCACTGCTTTAGGTGCAACAGACTTCGACACGTTCGGCAGAGGAAAATGGTGCTTAGACAGTGGTGCGACTGCGCATATGTGTTGTGACCGTACGTTGTTTTCGAACTTCGTGCATCATACAGAATCGATCGCATTAGCAGGGGACAACAGTATTCGTGCCGAGGGTAAAGGCGATGTTAAAATACAAACTGGCATGTGTGATTTGACATTGAAAGATGTTTTATACGTACCGGGTATGAGAGGCAATTTTATATCAGTTGGCCGTGCCGTCGAAATGGGTTGCGCAGTAAGCTTCAACAAAAAATATGCAACGGTGAAAAAGAACGGTGATGATATCTTACGACTCAAACAAAGCAACAACTTGTTCATGTTTGAAGATAAGCGTAGCAGTTGTTTTGGTGCCATGCAAAAGCCAGCAATCATATGGCATAATAGGTATGGGCACTTAAATTATACCAGCTTGAACGAACTGGCACACAAATCTTTAGTTCATGGGATGGAAAAAATAAGTTTCTCGGAAAAGCCAGTATGTAGGACATGTATGTTATGCAAAATTCATACACAACCGTTTCCAAATACAAATGAGCATAGATCAAAGAATTTGCTAGATTTGGTGCATACGGATGTATGTGGGCCTTTTGATACACCGTCGCTAGGTGGATCAAAATATTTTCTGACATTCATAGACGATATGTCAAGAAGGATATTTGTCTATTTCATAAAATCAAAAGCTGAGGTGTTCAACAAATTTGTCGCATTTTGTACTATGGTTGAGCGACAAACAGGAAATCGTATTAAAGCGGTAAGAAGCGACAACGGCGGTGAATATATAAATAAACAGTTGAATGATTTTTTCGAGAGTCGACGCATTATACGTCAGTTGTCAGTTCCCTACACTCCGCAGCAAAACGGGGTAGCGGAAAGGGCCAACCGCACGTTGGTTGAAATGTCCAGAAGTTTGCTGGTGCATTCGGGTATGCCCGATTCGTTGTGGGCAGAAGCGGTAGCGACGGCAGCGTATTTGCGCAATCGTGCGCCAACCAGAGCGCTCAGCAATGAAACGCCTTATGAGGCGTGGTATGGCAAGAAACCATCAGTGCAGCATTTAAAAGTATTTGGTTCTGTGGCAGTGGCATTGGACAAAACGCATCATAAGAAATTCCAACAAAAAGGTAAGCAGTATGTAATGGTTGGATATTCTCTGGTGTCAAAAGCATATAGGCTATATGATGCAGAAATGCGGCAAGTAGTCGAAAAGCGAGATGTGTTATTTGATGAATCCAATAGCGTTGGAATGTGTAATGATGAACAAATTACATTTGATCTGGTAGATACGAATTCAATTCAAGTTAGCACTGATACAGCTGGCCGTGTAGATGACGATATCATTAATTGCGATGGCGATGGTAATGTAAGCGATGAGTATGTAAGTGCTGAAGAAGATGTTGATCGCATTGGACGTGGTAGGCCTAAGCTTTTGCGAAATGGCCAAAGAGGGCGGCCACGAAAAATATTTAATGTTTTAAGTGCTATGAGTACAAAAGATGTGTATGTGCCTCAAACATACGAAGACGCAATTGATAGCAATGAAGCAGATTTATGGAAAGCAGCTATGAAACACGAGTTTGACTCTTTAGTCACAAACAATACGTGGTCTGTGGTCGATTTACCGAAAGGTCAATCGGTAATTGGCTGCAAGTGGGTATATACGTTGAAGCGCAATGAACGCGGCGAAATAGAGCGGTACAAGGCACGTTTGGTGGCCAAGGGTTGTTCACAGAAATATGGCGTTAACTATTTAGACACTTTTTCGCCAGTGTGTCGATTCGAAACTATACGGCTGATACTGGCATTAGCAGCAGAATTAAAATTACATTTACATCAAATGGATGTATGCACAGCATATTTAAACAGCGAACTTAAAGAAGTAGTGTACATGAAACAGCCACAAGGTTTCACTGAAAATGATAAACCCACAAAAGTTTTAAGGTTGAACAAGGCCATATACGGATTGAAGCAGTCTGGAAGAGCTTGGAATTTTAAGCTAGACGAAGCGCTAAAAGGTCTAGGTTTTACTCAGTGTGAGAGTGAACCTTGTTTGTATAAACAGGATGTAGAAGGTAACCTATTTTTAATCCTTGTTTATGTTGATGATCTACTTTTAGCATGCCAGTCAAAGAGCGTCATGACTAAGGTTAAAGAACAAATATGTAAGACATTTGAGTGTATTGACAAGGGTCCTCTGCGTTTATTTCTGGGCATGCAAATCGATCGCGAAGGTGAACTAGGCGATATTACCCTTGGGCAATCACAATATATTAAAGAATTGTTGACACAACATGGTATTGAGGCATGTAGACCAGCATCAACACCATTGGATGCAGGTTTTCAGGTGGCATGCAATAACGAACAATGCGAGAAAGTTGATCAGATCTCTTATCAATCTACGATTGGTGCCTTGATGTGGTTAGCGATATCAACAAGACCTGACATATTTCATTCGGTAGCAAAGCTAGCACAACGAAACAAGGACCCACACCACGAACATTCGGCAGGAATTAAGCATATATTAAGGTACCTCGCATCGACCATAAACACAAAGCTTCGATATAAGGCAAGTGGTCAAGCATTAATAGGTTACGCCGATGCAGATTGGGGCGGTAACAGAATTGACAGACGTTCATACACGGGCTATGTATTCTTCTTGGCAGGAGGGGCAATTTCGTGGAAGTCAGAAAAACAAAATTGTGTAGCGTTAAGCAGCACAGAGGCTGAATACATGGCAATGTCATCGGCAACAAAAGAAGCATTACATCTAAGGCGAGTTATAATTGAAATTGGGTGTGGTGATGGCCGAACTCCAACGATATTGTACGGAGACAATATAAGTGCACAAAATTTGGCAAAGAACCCTGTGCATCATGCAAGGACGAAGCACATAGATATAAGATATCATTTTGTCAGAGAGATTGTTCAAAAGGGTGACATAAAGTTAGAGTATGTATCAACAGATAGTATGATAGCCGATATTTTAACAAAAAATTTGTCAAAAAAGAAGCATACAGATTTAATGAAATTGTTAAGTTTAGAATAATGACATTCGCATTGAGAAGGGCTGTTGAAATATGATACTTTGAATATCAACCCTACAAATGTAACAATGCGTATGTCAGTTAATGACATCTCTGGTAAATATGTAATCACTATTTTTATTATTCGAAATTAAACGTTTGAGTATCACACATCGTGTTTTTTATTCGTCTGCGGAAAACTCAATTTAATTTATCAGCCTGGGTGTTAAAATACAGTCATAATCTATTTAACACGATCGCGGACACTAAAAATTTCTGGAAGCTGCAAAAATAGACAGGCAATTATTTTTGAAACTAGTTGCAAAATCCTAAATCTGATTACACATATATTATAAGTGTAGTCAGAACATCGTATTTTAACTGTTATATGAAAGTACTTAATGAATCAAGTGGTCATTACTTTAAAATGTATATTAATTACAAAAACTTAAAGTTACATGAAATTAAATGAACAAAACTTGGCTTTAAAATTTGAATGCTGTAGCATCACGTCATTTTGCATCACTATAAAAATAAATGCTATAGCATTCACGTCCGCGAACGTGTTAATTGTATAATGAGTATGTACATATGTATGTACTCGTGCTCATGCAATATAGAATCACAACAGAATTGTGCGTTCGTTTAAAATTTTAATTGAACAAAATTTTGAATCTTTGTTAAAAGAATATTGTGGTCCTGAAAAGGACCGTTTTTTATGTTTTTCAAATATGTACCCAAGAAATTATTTAACCGCCGAAACCGTATAAAGTACGGCCTTGTCTCTTTAAAGCGTACACAACATCCATAGCTGTAACTGTTTTCCTTTTGGCATGTTCAGTATAGGTAACTGCATCACGGATAACATTCTCCAAAAATACTTTTAAAACACCACGAGTTTCTTCATATATCAAACCAGATATACGTTTTACACCACCACGACGAGCTAAACGTCGAATAGCTGGTTTAGTGATACCTTGGATGTTATCACGTAAAACTTTGCGATGACGTTTGGCGCCACCTTTTCCCAAACCTTTACCACCTTTGCCGCGACCAGTCATTTTTTATTGTAGTATTTACTATTTGCACAAGTAAGAATTTAACACTTTAACACTGTGACACTTCACCACCAATGAAATAACAGAAGCGAGAGCACATCTATTTATACCAAAATCTCACAACTGCTATACACAAGACAAAAGGTACGCCATACATCTATCTCGCTTCAACACATACCTCATAATACATGGACTTGTGAAACATATTAGTTGGAATTGCTACTTAGGTTGTGAACGTTATACAATTTGTTATAGGTACAGTGTACAGTGTATAGTGTTCTATAGTGTTCAAATCAGTGTGACAAATAATAAAAAAAGTGAGTAGTGAAAAATGGCTCGTACAAAGCAAACAGCCCGAAAATCGACTGGTGGAAAGGCACCACGTAAACAATTGGCGACAAAAGCAGCACGCAAAAGTGCACCAGCAACTGGTGGAGTTAAAAAGCCACATCGTTATCGTCCAGGTACAGTGGCGTTGCGTGAAATTCGTCGCTATCAAAAGAGTACCGAATTATTGATACGCAAATTGCCATTCCAGCGCTTGGTTCGTGAAATAGCGCAAGATTTCAAAACAGATCTACGTTTCCAAAGTTCTGCTGTTATGGCTCTACAAGAAGCAAGTGAAGCATACTTGGTTGGTCTTTTTGAAGATACCAATTTGTGTGCCATCCATGCTAAGCGTGTTACAATTATGCCAAAAGATATTCAATTGGCTAGACGTATTCGTGGTGAACGTGCTTAAATCAATAAGAAAACATATAAAAAAACGGTCCTTTTCAGGACCACAATTTGTTAAACAAAAAAGATCAAAAATTTTATTGAAATATTTATGCATATACATACCTATATGTGTAGGTATTTTTGTGTTTTCGTAAATGTATGTAGTACATGTACAGTTCTTTATCTACTCCACATCGTTTATACTCGTGTGCTTTTAAGTATAGTCGGCATGCATGTATACACGTTTATGTACGTATGTATATGCGCACATAACCAGTTAATAAGCAGCAAAGCAGCAATTTTGGCGCAATTCGGTAATATGTACAAAAATATAATACACATAATGGGATGCCACGTTCTTTATTAAGAATATTAAATGAATAAGAAAACTAATATATTTTAAAAAATGGTCCTTTTCAGGACCACAATTTGTTAAACGAAAAAGATCAACAATGTTATTGGAATATTTATGCGTATACATATATGTGTAGATATTTTTGTGTTTTCGTTAATGTACGTAGTACACACATACAAACATACATATACATTTCTTTGTCTACTCCACATCATTTATACACGAGCGTTTTTTAGTACAGCCTGTAGGCATGTATACACATGTATGAATGAATATGTATACATAACCAGTTTATATGCCGCAGTTTTGGCGCAAATATACATGCGTCTAAGTGTATGAAAAAATAACACATTTATTAGGAAAATTATTTAAATCTCTTTGTAAATGTATTTTGTCGTCCTGAAAAGGACGGTTTGTTTGCGTCGGTATTTATAATTATAATTCGCCTATATTTTTCACTTTATGCTTTCTTTTCGGTCTTCTTTGGCAAAAGTACAGCTTGAATATTAGGCAAAACACCACCTTGAGCAATAGTTACACCAGACAACAATTTATTCAATTCTTCATCGTTGCGGATGGCCAATTGTAAATGACGTGGGATGATTCTTGTCTTTTTGTTATCACGAGCAGCATTACCAGCCAATTCAAGAACTTCAGCTGCTAAATATTCCATAACTGCAGCTAGATAAACTGGAGCACCGGCACCAACACGCTCAGCATAATTGCCTTTGCGCAACAAACGATGAATACGACCAACTGGAAATTGAAGACCAGCACGATTTGAACGGGACTTTGCCTTTCCCTTAACTTTACCACCTTTACCACGGCCTGACATTTTCACTGCTATAGATTGTTCACTTCACTACACTAAAAAGCAATGTAATGTATTATACTCAATGTATAAGCACACTAATCACTGATACACAAAATGTGCGCTGCTTATATACTTTTTCGCTATGCTGAGCACCAACCCCTGTACTGTGCTGTTGAGCATCGTGCGTATACTACTACTTCGTATTATCTCGCCGAAGAGTTGGTCGGCAAATATACACTTAAGCATGCACACGACAAATGGTAGGTATAATAAGTGACAGTGCGAGTGAAAATAAAATCATAAAATCGTCAAAGTTGTGAAGAAATTAAAATGCCGCCAAAAACTAGTGGAAAAGCAGCGAAGAAAGCCGGTAAGGCTCAAAAGAATATTACTAAAAATGATAAGAAAAAGAAGCGTAAGAGGAAGGAAAGTTATGCCATCTACATCTATAAAGTGTTGAAACAAGTACATCCTGATACCGGTATTTCATCCAAGACCATGAGCATTATGAATAGTTTTGTGAATGACATCTTTGAGCGCATTGCTGCGGAAGCGTCGCGTTTAGCTCACTATAACAAACGTTCAACCATCACCAGTCGCGAAATTCAAACTGCTGTACGTTTACTCTTGCCCGGTGAATTGGCCAAACATGCCGTCAGTGAAGGTACCAAAGCTGTTACCAAATATACCAGTTCCAAATAATTTTTCCAACTGAACTAATGGTATATAAATATATTAACAAAACAAGGCCCTTTTCAGGGCCATAAAATATAAATTAACAAAGAGGATAAAAAATTGTTGATTAATATCTCTACATATGTACATATGTATGCACATTGAAATTAATTTAAAAATTCCTTAATATTGAAGAATATATTCATATGGTTTCATTAGTCTATTAAATATGATTTTGTTGAACTACTTGGTTTTTATTTTTTTAATGTTTTCTACACACTGTAAGGAATAAATTCACTTTTGATCTTTTTGTTAAGAGATTTTGTAGCCCTGAAAAGGGCTTATTATTAATTTACCATGAAGGTTCCGTTTATAACTCACTTACAAACACCGGTTTCATTAGTCTATTAAATATGATTTTGTTGAACTACTTGGTTTTTATTTTTTTAATGTTTTCTACACACTGTAAGGAATAAATTCACTTTTGATCTTTTTGTTAAGAGATTTTGTAGCCCTGAAAAGGGCTTATTATTAATTTACCATGAAGGTTCCGTTTATAACTCACTTACAAACACCGTAAATTATTTACTTTTTACCTGCTGCTGTAGGTTTTTTTGCGGCTGGCTTTTTATTCGATGCAGACTTCTTGGATTTAGCAGCAGTTGCTTTTGCTTTAGCTGCTTTTGGTTTAGCAGTTGCAGATTTGGCTTTAGTTGGTTTCACTTTTAATGCGCCACCCTTTTTTGCATCTTTCGCCTTAGCCTTTTCAGTTTTCTTCTTTTCAGCTGTTTTCTTACTGGCAACAGCTTTTTTTACCTTTTTCTCACCACTTGCCGCCTTTTTGACTTTACTCAACGATTTTTTCTTTGATGCACCACTATCTGCTGCCTTCTTTTTAGCCTTAACCTTCTCTGCTGATTTTACGGCTTTTGATTTCAATTTTCCCTCGCTTGATTTACTGGCTGCAACTGATAGTTTGAATGAACCGGACGCACCTTTTCCTTTGGTTTGAATTAGTTTTCCACTTGTAACAGCCGATTTCAAATAACGTTTAATGAATGGTGCCAATTTTTGGACATCACATTTGTATGTCGCACTAATATATTTCTTAATCGCCAAGAGTGATGAACCGCCACGTTCCTTTAAATTCTTAATTGATGCGTCGACCATTTGTTGTGTTGGTGGATGGGTAGGGGCAACCGACGGCTTTTTGGGTTTAGCTGCCTTAACCTTTTTGGCAACAACTTTCTTTTCAGCAATAGTAGCAGCAGTAGCTACTGGGGAGCTTACATTCACAACAGCAACTGAATCAGACATCTTTATTTATATATTGTAGATTAAAACCTCAATTCAAATTCCACGTATGTATTATACACTTTATACACTTCACTCACTTTATGCACTACACTAATAGAGCACTGGTAAATTAAGAGAATTTCTGGAATCCAATATGTAGTTTAACTCCCTTCAAAATTTGAGAAGCAGAGCGAAAAGATGATAATCAAATTTTCACGTTCCAGTGCTATTTAGTGCTTCTATATGACAAACTTTAAGATTTATTTAATTCACTAAAATTCATTGAATTTACTAATTCAACAAATTTATATGTAAAACGATAGTATGCATGAGTCACTTTCATATCAATATACTTAAATTGGAATAAAATCAATATTTTTCTTGTAACGAGTGTTTTAGTCGAAACTTTGTACTCAAAATATTAAATTTTCGCTAGTTTTAGTAGATTTTCTTAAAACTCCTTAATATAAATCAATTATAACTATTGAAAATATAAAATATATCAAATTATCAATCATCTAAACAGGTTATTTTATATATTACTTAAAATAATATGTTTGAAAAAATAAAATTAAATATCTCAATGGTATCACCAGAGCAATTCTCAGTGGCGTTAGTTGGATGCATGAAATAATCCAGTATTTTGATGAATATTGAAAACTTTAATTTTGGTTGAAATGAATGATGGTAATGAAATAATTAAATTTGACTAATGTGGATTATGTAAATTTTATTTTAATATATTACTTAATTTTTTGATATTAATTCAAATATTCACTGATCAATAAATATATATATATATTATATATATACATATGTGTGCATACAAAATTTTTTATTTAATTAATTAAATATTATTGTTATTAATAAAAAAATGTAACTTTTTCTTTAAAAATTTGCAATATATGTCAAAGCAAGATACAAAATTCCCATATGTACATACGTGTTTACATACAAGTATACTACTTGTATGCTTGACGAAGGCAAAAGGCAAAGGTAGTAAGAGTATGATTGTATTCCAACGTTAAAGAAATAAATATAAATATAAAAATATAATTTTAACTACAAATATATTTTTAAAAAGTTGTATTTATGTATGTAGCGAAAAAAATTATTTAAAAATTAAATATATCAGGTTAGAGGCCTGGGTGTTAAAATACAGTCATAATCTATTTAACACGATCGCGGACACTAAAAATTTCTGGAAGCTGCAAAAATAGACAGGCAATTATTTTTGAAACTAGTTGCAAAATCCTAAATCTGATTACACATATATTATAAGTGTAGTCAGAACATCGTATTTTAACTGTTATATGAAAGTACTTAATGAATCAAGTGGTCATTACTTTAAAATGTATATTAATTACAAAAACTTAAAGTTACATGAAATTTAAATGAACAAAACTTGGCTTTAAAATTTGAATGCTGTAGCATCACGTCATTTTGCATCACTATAAAAATAAATGCTATAGCATTCACGTCCGCGAACGTGTTAATTGTATAATGAGTATGTACATATGTATGTACTCGTGCTCATGCAATATAGAATCACAACAGAATTGTGCGTTCGTTTAAAACTTTAATTGAACAAATTTTTGAATCTTTGTTAAAAGAATATTGTGGTCCTGAAAAGGACCGTTTTTTATGTTTTTCAAATATGTACCCAAGAAATTATTTAACCGCCGAAACCGTATAAAGTACGGCCTTGTCTCTTTAAAGCGTACACAACATCCATAGCTGTAACTGTTTTCCTTTTGGCATGTTCAGTATAGGTAACTGCATCACGGATAACATTCTCCAAAAATACTTTTAAAACACCACGAGTTTCTTCATATATCAAACCAGATATACGTTTTACACCACCACGACGAGCTAAACGTCGAATAGCTGGTTTAGTGATACCTTGGATGTTATCACGTAAAACTTTGCGATGACGTTTGGCGCCACCTTTTCCCAAACCTTTACCACCTTTGCCGCGACCAGTCATTTTTTATTGTAGTATTTACTATTTGCACAAGTAAGAATTTAACACTTTAACACTGTGACACTTCACCACCAATGAAATAACAGAAGCGAGAGCACATCTATTTATACCAAAATCTCACAACTGCTATACACAAGACAAAAGGTACGCCATACATCTATCTCGCTTCAACACATACCTCATAATACATGGACTTGTGAAACATATTAGTTGGAATTGCTACTTAGGTTGTGAACGTTATACAATTTGTTATAGGTACAGTGTACAGTGTATAGTGTTCTATAGTGTTCAAATCAGTGTGACAAATAATAAAAAAAGTGAGTAGTGAAAAATGGCTCGTACAAAGCAAACAGCCCGAAAATCGACTGGTGGAAAGGCACCACGTAAACAATTGGCGACAAAAGCAGCACGCAAAAGTGCACCAGCAACTGGTGGAGTTAAAAAGCCACATCGTTATCGTCCAGGTACAGTGGCGTTGCGTGAAATTCGTCGCTATCAAAAGAGTACCGAATTATTGATACGCAAATTGCCATTCCAGCGCTTGGTTCGTGAAATAGCGCAAGATTTCAAAACAGATCTACGTTTCCAAAGTTCTGCTGTTATGGCTCTACAAGAAGCAAGTGAAGCATACTTGGTTGGTCTTTTTGAAGATACCAATTTGTGTGCCATCCATGCTAAGCGTGTTACAATTATGCCAAAAGATATTCAATTGGCTAGACGTATTCGTGGTGAACGTGCTTAAATCAATAAGAAAACATATAAAAAAACGGTCCTTTTCAGGACCACAATTTGTTAAACAAAAAAGATCAAAAATTTTATTGAAATATTTATGCATATACATACCTATATGTGTAGGTATTTTTGTGTTTTCGTAAATGTATGTAGTACATGTACAGTTCTTTATCTACTCCACATCGTTTATACTCGTGTGCTTTTAAGTATAGTCGGCATGCATGTATACACGTTTATGTACGTATGTATATGCGCACATAACCAGTTAATAAGCAGCAAAGCAGCAATTTTGGCGCAATTCGGTAATATGTACAAAAATATAATACACATAATGGGATGCCACGTTCTTTATTAAGAATATTAAATGAATAAGAAAACTAATATATTTTAAAAAATGGTCCTTTTCAGGACCACAATTTGTTAAACGAAAAAGATCAACAATGTTATTGGAATATTTATGCGTATACAAGTTAACAAATGACACCTAATATAGGATATTTTACTTGTAAGAGACATTTGTAAGTTTCATAAGTTTATAGCTTCATAAGTTAAGAAACAGCCCTCGCAATTGCGATATAACATAAGTTGTATCAGCGCGCTATAGCTGCAAGGGTCAGCGACAGTAACCGGACACTTTTGTTTTGCTGCAAGAGTTTCCGCTATCGCCAAACATTTTCAGCGCGCTATAGCTGCAAGGGTCAGCGACAGTAACCGGACACTTTTGTTTTGCTGCAAGAGTTTCCGCTATCGCCAAACATTTCGCTGGGTCGGCTTGATACTATGACATTGTGGCGTGATGCGAGTTTTGGCTTAGGTTAAGTAAAATATTCTATGTTTTAAGAAATCAGTTGGGATATACAGCGCACCTTCGATAAGTCGCCTAAATAAACATCCACTCCGGCACTTGGCCGTTAAAATAATTTGTTTCTTTTTAAGAGGCTCAGTTCGCCTCTCAACATTAAAATTAATTAATTGGCGCCCAACTAGTGGTCAGACTCCACAACCAATAACAGCAGCAGCATAAAACAGCAGCACAGGAGCTGCAACAACCAAGCAATTAAGACAGCAGCGCGGGAACTGCGAGTGACCAATAACAGCAGCAGCATAAAACAGCAGCACAGGAGCTGCAACAACCAAGCAATTAAGACAGCAGCACGGGAACTGCGAGTGACCAATAACAGCAGCAGCATAAAACAGCAGCACAGGAGCTGCAACAACCAAGCAATTAAGACAGCAGCGCGGGAACTGCGAGTGACACACTTTATAAAGAAATTTTGTTCTTGTGTTAGTTGAATCATGTAAGTGGATACTCTAGCCAAAATTTTTCTTCAAATACAAAAGTTTAATTTTTACAAAAATTAGTTAGTACTTGTGAGTATTTTATATTGCAACAGATCATACTTAATAACAATAATCAGAACCAGGTTTCTGAAACACGTGAGAGTGACTGCGTTGAGAATTTTAGTTGAAACAATTTAGCATCCAGATCGTTAATTAAATTACTTCGTGCTACTTTCTATGTGTCTAAAATTGTGCTATAACAATACATACAGTTCTCTTTTGACGGCCCGTTTTACTTTTCGCGGCCACTGGCCTGCGCATGTCACAGTTCAGCCAATATAGAAAACCTCGCAAGCAGTCTAGCGACTCAGATTCCGACTGTGACATTCGCATCAGAGTCCCGGCTACAAAACTTCTCCCTACAGTTCCCCCACCATTAGGTAAAATGGATCCAGATCAGCTTAGGGAAATAATAAGGTCGGCTGTCAGCAATGCTTTAGCTGAACAGGCTGCTGTAAACGAGCAGAGGGAGCGAGCATTGACTCAAAGAATTAATGAGTTGGCTCAACAAATAGCAGCAGCAAACGTTGCCGCCCCACAAGTAGTAGCATATGCTGCTATAGGAATTAGAAACGACATTCGCTGTGACGAGCCACTAGATGCCGTCAAATGTTTACCTGAGTTTGCAGGAGCACAGGAAGCTTATGTATCTTGGAGGCAGGCAGCATTAGCCGCTTACGAGATCTTCAGACCACATAATGGCAGTTCTCGTCATTACCAGGCTGTTATCATTATAAGAAGCAAGATCAGGGGCCCCGCAGACGCGGTGCTGGCCTCATTTGGTACTGTATTGAATTTTGATGCGATAATAAATCGCCTAGATTTCACATACAGCGACAAGAGACCAATTCACGTCATTGAACAGGAATTAGGTACCTTGAGGCAAGGTGGCCTGTCCCTGCTTCAATATTACGATGAGGTAGAGAAGAAACTCACTCTTCTCACTAACAAAGTTAACATGTCATATGAGCCGGCTTTAGCAAAGGGCCTATGTGAAAAATTCCGCGACGATGCGTTGCGTGTATTCATATCGGGTCTCAAACGCAGTCTTACAGATGTGCTCTTTGCAGCAAAGCCCAGAGACTTGCCTTCAGCGCTAGCTCTCGCGCAAGAAGTTGAGTCAAATCATGAAAGGTACACATTCGCGGCTAATTTCGCAAGAAGCCTAGAGGACAAAGAGCGCAAGCCGCATGCCAAAGCGCAGGGTCACCAACAGGAGAGGCATTCGCAACAAGCCGAAACACAAGCTAGCGGTACAAAGAATCCACACTTTAGCAAGCAAAGCAAGGCCCCAGTGCAGACTGACCAACGAAGCAGTAGGCAGCACAATAATAATGGCGCACCGGTGCCCATGGAGGTCGATCCTTCCTTTTCAAGGGTTTTGCAGCCCACTCAGGCCCCTGTTTACGCGAATAGGAAGCACCCCACATCCGACCGCACAGGCGGTCAGAGAAATCAGCAAAGATTGAATCACGTCACGCAAGACGCGGGACAGGGAGCAGAGGCGTACGCTGATGCCGCCTCTAGCGCAGCGGCACAAATCAATGACGATGCTAGTTATGACTCTGATGCCCTCAATTTTTTAGGAGTAAATCCCTGCTACCCGTCATCAGACGAAGAATAGCAGGGACTCACATGCGATTCCTCATAGACACGGGCGCGGCCAAGAATTTCATTCGGCCACATGAAGGGTTAAAAGGCGTACACCCTGTAGAGTCCTCCTTCAAAATTCATTCCATTCACGGCGAGACACAAATTACACACAAATGCTTTGTTACAATGTTTGGGTTAAAGGCAACCTTTTTTATTCTGCCGGACTTGTCAACTTTTGATGGGATTGTAGGCCTTGACCTGCTAAAGCAGGCAGCTGCTTCGCTTTGTCTAGCTTCAGGACAGCTTAAATGGGGCACGGAGGTCGAACAAATCACCTTCCACACGTGCAAAAATGTAAATTTCACAAATGTAGACTGTGCAGAGGCATCCCCATTAGCTAGAAGTTCCTTTTTGAAAATGCTAAAGACCAGACAAAAGGCCTTTGCAGACCCAGACGAGGCGTTGCCGTATAACACATCAGTCGTAGCTACCATTAGGACCACAGATGAGCAACCGATCTATGCCAAGCTTTACCCATATCCAATGGGAGCAGCTGATTTCGTTAATAAAGAAATCAAAGACCTGCTAAAAAATGATATAATTCAAAAGTCAGTCTCTCCCTACAATAACCCAATATGGGTAGTAGACAAGAAGGGCACTGATGAAGCGGGCAATAAGAAAATGAGGTTGGTAATGGACTTTCGTAAACTTAACGAAAGAACCGTGCCTGACAAATACCCTATGCCAAATATATCAATGATATTGGGGAATTTGGGGAGAGCCAAATTCTTCTCAACATTAGACCTCAAGTCTGGTTATCACCAGATCATACTCGCAGAACGCGACCGTGAAAAAACCTCTTTCTCTGTAAACGGGGGGAAATACGAGTTCAAAAGGCTCCCCTTTGGATTGAAGAATGCAGCAAGCATCTTCCAAAGAACCATTGACGACATACTGCGAGAGCAGATTGGCAAATTTTGCTATGTTTATGTCGATGACGTAATCATCTTTTCAGAAGATGAGGACTCCCACATTAAACACGTGGATTGGGTCCTAAAAAGCTTACACGAAGCAAACATGAGGGTCTCCGTCGAAAAGTCACGATTTTTTAAGAAAAGCGTGAACTTTCTTGGTTTCATAGTCACCAGCACTGGCGCCACGACGGATCCTGAAAAGGTTAAGGCAATACAGGAGTATCCAGAACCTAAAACACTGTTCGAGGTCAGATCATTTCTAGGTCTCGCAAGTTATTACAGATGTTTCATTAGGGACTTCGCCGCAATAGCAAGACCCATCTCCAATATTTTGAAGGGTGAAAATGGAACAGTCAGTAAGCATAGGTCCAGAAATATAAAGGTTCAATTCTCTGAAGTGCAGCAAAGGGCGTTTCAGAAGTTGCGCGACATTTTGTCATCTGAGAATGTAATGCTCCGGTACCCCGATTTTAAGAAGCCATTCGATCTAACGACCGATGCTTCGGCTCACGGCATAGGTGCAGTTTTGTCTCAAGAGGGTCGTCCTATAACAATGATTTCAAGAACATTGAAGGACAGCGAGGTAAATTATGCAACAAATGAGAGAGAGTTATTGGCAATCGTATGGTCACTTGCCAAGTTAAGGCACTATTTGTATGGGGTGAAAGACATTAATATCTTCACTGACCATCAACCCTTGACCTTCGCAGTTTCGGAATCCAATCCAAATGCGAAGATCAAAAGGTGGAAAGCGCGCATTGACGAGTCTAATGCACGTATCTTCTATAAACCCGGCAAGGACAATCTGGTTGCGGATGCCTTGTCAAGACAGCAGCTCAACGCTGTGAATGAACAAGAAATTGAGTCCTGCGCTGCAACGATCCACAGTGAGGTATCTCTCACCAACACCATTGAGACAACAGACAAACCCTTGAATTGTTTTCAAAACCAAATAGTGCTAGAAGAGGCGCGTTTACCCTTAAAACGAAGTTTTATTCTCTTTGGAAATAAGAAACGCTACTTGATCAGCTATACTTGCATCGAATCGCTGCTAGACGAGCTCGAAGATGTAGTTTCACCCAAATGCGTAAATGCTCTCCACTGTGATTTACACACGCTTGCAATGATACAAGATTCATTGGTTCGTAGATACCCGGCCACAAAGTTCTGGCATTGCAAAAATCGCGTAGTGGACGTATTTGCGGTGGGAGATAGAAGGGAAATCCTCACAGCCGAGCATAATAGGGCCCATAGGTCTGCACAGGAAAATATCAAGCAAGTACTCTCGGAGTACTACTTTCCAAAGATGGCAAGAATGGCCAATGAAATAGTACAAAATTGCAAAACATGTGCCAGGGCTAAATATGATAGACACCCTAAAAAACAAGAGCTTGGGGATACACCGATCCCCTCACATGTAGGTGAGATGTTACACATAGACATTTTCTCCACTGACAGGAAATACTTTCTAACTTGCATCGACAAGTTCTCTAAGTTTGCTATTGTCCAACCGATCCCCTCAAGAACCATTGTGGATCTGAAGCCAGCTTTAATGCAACTAATGAATTTTTTTCCTAAAGCCGAATCCATTTACTGTGACAATGAACCGTCATTGAATTCAGAGACCATAGTGACTATGCTCGCAAACAACTATGGGGTCAGCATTTCAAATGCACCACCATTGCATAGCATCTCGAATGGACAGGTTGAGCGCTTTCACAGCACTCTGTTAGAGCTAGCCAGATGCCTAAAGATCGATAAAGGCATAAATGACACCGTAGAAGTCATTTTACTGGCTACAACTGAGTACAATAAGTCGATCCATTCGGTCATCGACCAGAGACCAGTTGATGTGGTTCAGGCGCACCCAGATGAGCCACATGAAAAAATACAAGAAAAGATCAGAAACGCTCAGACGATGCTCAGAGCTAGGGAGAACGCAAATCGGCAAAATAGGATCTTCGACGTTGGTGACAAAGTTTTGGTCAAGTCCAACCGACGACTCGGAAACAAACTCACACCCTTATGTGATGAGAAGGCCGTGGAAGCAGACCTGGGGACCGAGGTCCTCATTAAAGGGAGGGTGGTCCACAAGGACAACCTAAGGTGACTCCCTTGTTTTTTTGTACACCTTTTTTTTTAAGCCACTAGGCAAACTCGTATAAGTTAGATATAGTTGTTCAACTTACTTTTAGCCACTTGGCATAGTTTTTACTAGGTTTACTGAAATGCAATTAATAAATGCCAATAATAGACGAATAGAAATAAACACTAGAGTTCAGGACCAGCTTAACCAGTTAACAATCACTGTCAACAGAATTCTCAAGATAGCCAAAAACTCACAAGTTGACACTAGCCATTTATTTGAAACACTACTGTCTAGAAACAGAATGCTAATGATGGAGTTGCAAAATTTAATGCTTGCTATTACTCTTGCAAAGGTTAACATTGTTAGCCCAAACATTTTGGACCACTCAGATTTGAAATCAATTTGGCTAGAGGAACCCACCAACACTCCCATAGGAGATCTTATGTTTATCCGTCGAAAAGTTTTAAGCACACTGAGTTGTGACAGAAATTGCGGCTTTAGTTAAACGTTGCCTTCGGTAACTATTCAACTTAGAATTCTTACTTTGTACAATAAGTGACTTAAAGTCAAGATCTTTTACATACTTTACTTTTAGGTCTTTAATTTAAAAAAAAAAATTATGTTATAAGATAAAAACAGAATTGTATTAATCAGTAAAGTGAAGCATAATTATGTAAATGCTAGTTTGTAATGTCCGTAAAAGTTCTTCAACCCAATAACACCATACACTTTATAAAATTTACGTAAGCAAGAAACAAAATCACTTAACTTTTAAGCCAACCAACAACTACGTTTGAGAAATACGATTAGCTCATAAGTTTTAGTGTTAATTAAATTCCCCAAGATTAAAAGAGCTTGCAGAAAGATCACGATAGTGCGATTGCTTGACAACGTCATAGCCGAATGCGATGGAGAAACCCACACACTGCAGAGTTGCGCCGCTTCACCTGGAGCCACATTTTGTCGTCTGGCTTTGGAAAGTTCATGTGCCAAAGAGCTCCATGCAGGTGGCACGGCACACTGCGAGATCCAGCCGAGCAACCTGGAAATAATCACCCATGTAGATGACGGAATCATCATCCTCAACGACGGGTCCGCAAGGATTCAGGTGGACAACGGCACTGAGATCCAGGTACAAGGCACGCATCTCATCACGTTCGGAGACCGAGTCGCAATTAACGGGACTCTTTTTTACAATCACAACAACGTACGCAATAGAGTCCCGGGTATTGCCAATTCTCCCTTGCTGAACATCACTGCCACCCAAGATGTCCTCAGCCTCCCTTACCTTCATCGTTTGAATGAACGTAATCTGGAGGTGATACAGCAATTCAAGAAAAACGCCGGAACTGATCAAGCTTATCGTGTGGCATTCATCATTGGAGCCATATGCTGTGCTTTAATCTGCATTGGCCTCACTCTTTGTCGAATCATCGGTGCAAAGCAGTTACGAGAAGTCGTCGCCGGGATTGGGTCGGCCGAGGACGGCCTTATACTTGAAGGGGGAGTAGTTAACAAATGACACCTAATATAGGATATTTTACTTGTAAGAGACATTTGTAAGTTTCATAAGTTTATAGCTTCATAAGTTAAGAAACAGCCCTCGCAATTGCGATATAACATAAGTTGTATCAGCGCGCTATAGCTGCAAGGGTCAGCGACAGTAACCGGACACTTTTGTTTTGCTGCAAGAGTTTCCGCTATCGCCAAACATTTTCAGCGCGCTATAGCTGCAAGGGTCAGCGACAGTAACCGGACACTTTTGTTTTGCTGCAAGAGTTTCCGCTATCGCCAAACATTTCGCTGGGTCGGCTTGATACTATGACATTGTGGCGTGATGCGAGTTTTGGCTTAGGTTAAGTAAAATATTCTATGTTTTAAGAAATCAGTTGGGATATACAGCGCACCTTCGATAAGTCGCCTAAATAAACATCCACTCCGGCACTTGGCCGTTAAAATAATTTGTTTCTTTTTAAGAGGCTCAGTTCGCCTCTCAACATTAAAATTAATTAATTTACATATATGTGTAGATATTTTTGTGTTTTCGTTAATGTACGTAGTACACACATACAAACATACATATACATTTCTTTGTCTACTCCACATCATTTATACACGAGCGTTTTTTAGTACAGCCTGTAGGCATGTATACACATGTATGAATGAATATGTATACATAACCAGTTTATATGCCGCAGTTTTGGCGCAAATATACATGCGTCTAAGTGTATGAAAAAATAACACATTTATTAGGAAAATTATTTAAATCTCTTTGTAAATGTATTTTGTCGTCCTGAAAAGGACGGTTTGTTTGCGTCGGTATTTATAATTATAATTCGCCTATATTTTTCACTTTATGCTTTCTTTTCGGTCTTCTTTGGCAAAAGTACAGCTTGAATATTAGGCAAAACACCACCTTGAGCAATAGTTATACCAGACAACAATTTATTCAATTCTTCATCGTTGCGGATGGCCAATTGTAAATGACGTGGGATGATTCTTGTCTTTTTGTTATCACGAGCAGCATTACCAGCCAATTCAAGAACTTCAGCTGCTAAATATTCCATAACTGCAGCTAGATAAACTGGAGCACCGGCACCAACACGCTCAGCATAATTGCCTTTGCGCAACAAACGATGAATACGACCAACTGGAAATTGAAGACCAGCACGATTTGAACGGGACTTTGCCTTTCCCTTAACTTTACCACCTTTACCACGGCCTGACATTTTCACTGCTATAGATTGTTCACTTCACTACACTAAAAAGCAATGTAATGTATTATACTCAATGTATAAGCACACTAATCACTGATACACAAAATGTGCGCTGCTTATATACTTTTTCGCTATGCTGAGCACCAACCCCTGTACTGTGCTGTTGAGCATCGTGCGTATACTACTACTTCGTATTATCTCGCCGAAGAGTTGGTCGGCAAATATACACTTAAGCATGCACACGACAAATGGTAGGTATAATAAGTGACAGTGCGAGTGAAAATAAAATCATAAAATCGTCAAAGTTGTGAAGAAATTAAAATGCCGCCAAAAACTAGTGGAAAAGCAGCGAAGAAAGCCGGTAAGGCTCAAAAGAATATTACTAAAAATGATAAGAAAAAGAAGCGTAAGAGGAAGGAAAGTTATGCCATCTACATCTATAAAGTGTTGAAACAAGTACATCCTGATACCGGTATTTCATCCAAGGCCATGAGCATTATGAATAGTTTTGTGAATGACATCTTTGAGCGCATTGCTGCGGAAGCGTCGCGTTTAGCTCACTATAACAAACGTTCAACCATCACCAGTCGCGAAATTCAAACTGCTGTACGTTTACTCTTGCCCGGTGAATTGGCCAAACATGCCGTCAGTGAAGGTACCAAAGCTGTTACCAAATATACCAGTTCCAAATAATTTTTCCAACTGAACTAATGGTATATAAATATATTAACAAAACAAGGCCCTTTTCAGGGCCATAAAATATAAATTAACAAAGAGGATAAAAAATTGTTGATTAATATCTCTACATATGTACATATGTATGCACATTGAAATTAATTTAAAAATTCCTTAATATTGAAGAATATATTCATATGGTTTCATTAGTCTATTAAATATGATTTTGTTGAACTACTTGGTTTTTATTTTTTTAATGTTTTCTACACACTGTAAGGAATAAATTCACTTTTGATCTTTTTGTTAAGAGATTTTGTAGCCCTGAAAAGGGCTTATTATTAATTTACCATGAAGGTTCCGTTTATAACTCACTTACAAACACCGTAAATTATTTACTTTTTACCTGCTGCTGTAGGTTTTTTGCGGCTGGCTTTTTATTCGATGCAGACTTCTTGGATTTAGCAGCAGTTGCTTTTGCTTTAGCTGCTTTTGGTTTAGCAGTTGCAGATTTGGCTTTAGTTGGTTTCACTTTTAATGCGCCACCCTTTTTTGCATCTTTCGCCTTAGCCTTTTCAGTTTTCTTCTTTTCAGCTGTTTTCTTACTGGCAACAGCTTTTTTTACCTTTTTCTCACCACTTGCCGCCTTTTTGACTTTACTCAACGATTTTTTCTTTGATGCACCACTATCTGCTGCCTTCTTTTTAGCCTTAACCTTCTCTGCTGATTTTACGGCTTTTGATTTCAATTTTCCCTCGCTTGATTTACTGGCTGCAACTGATAGTTTGAATGAACCGGACGCACCTTTTCCTTTGGTTTGAATTAGTTTTCCACTTGTAACAGCCGATTTCAAATAACGTTTAATGAATGGTGCCAATTTTTGGACATCACATTTGTATGTCGCACTAATATATTTCTTAATCGCCAAAAGTGATGAACCGCCACGTTCCTTTAAATTCTTAATTGATGCGTCGACCATTTGTTGTGTTGGTGGATGGGTAGGGGCAACCGACGGCTTTTTGGGTTTAGCTGCCTTAACCTTTTTGGCAACAACTTTCTTTTCAGCAATAGTAGCAGCAGTAGCTACTGGGGAGCTTACATTCACAACAGCAACTGAATCAGACATCTTTATTTATATATTGTAGATTAAAACCTCAATTCAAATTCCACGTATGTATTATACACTTTATACACTTCACTCACTTTATGCACTACACTAATAGAGCACTGGTAAATTAAGAGAATTTCTGGAGTCCAATATGTAGTTTAACTCCCTTCAAAATTTGAGAAGCAGAGCGAAAAGATGATAATCAAATTTTCACGTTCCAGTGCTATTTAGTGCTTCTATATGACAAACTTTAAGATTTATTTAATTCACTAAAATTCATTGAATTTACTAATTCAACAAATTTATATGTAAAACGATAGTATGCATGAGTCACTTTCATATCAATATACTTAAATTGGAATAAAATCAATATTTTTCTTGTAACGAGTGTTTTAGTCGAAACTTTGTACTCAAAATATTAAATTTTCGCTAGTTTTAGTAGATTTTCTTAAAACTCCTTAATATAAATCAATTATAACTATTGAAAATATAAAATATATCAAATTATCAATCATCTAAACAGGTTATTTTATATATTACTTAAAATAATATGTTTGAAAAAATAAAATTAAATATCTCAATGGTATCACCAGAGCAATTCTCAGTGGCGTTAGTTGGATGCATGAAATAATCCAGTATTTTGATGAATATTGAAAACTTTAATTTTGGTTGAAATGAATGATGGTAATGAAATAATTAAATTTGACTAATGTGGATTATGTAAATTTTATTTTAATATATTACTTAATTTTTTGATATTAATTCAAATATTCACTGATCAATAAATATATATATATATTATATATATACATATGTGTGCATACAAAATTTTTTATTTAATTAATTAAATATTATTGTTATTAATAAAAAAATGTAACTTTTTCTTTAAAAATTTGCAATATATGTCAAAGCAAGATACAAAATTCCCATATGTACATACGTGTTTACATACAAGTATACTACTTGTATGCTTGACGAAGGCAAAAGGCAAAGGTAGTAAGAGTATGATTGTATTCCAACGTTAAAGAAATAAATATAAATATAAAAATATAATTTTAACTACAAATATATTTTTAAAAAGTTGTATTTATGTATGTAGCGAGAAAAATTATTTAAAAATTAAATATATCAGGTTAGAGGCCTGGGTGTTAAAATACAGTCATAATCTATTTAACACGATCGCGGACACTAAAAATTTCTGGAAGCTGCAAAAATAGACAGGCAATTATTTTTGAAACTAGTTGCAAAATCCTAAATCTGATTACACATATATTATAAGTGTAGTCAGAACATCGTATTTTAACTGTTATATGAAAGTACTTAATGAATCAAGTGGTCATTACTTTAAAATGTATATTAATTACAAAAACTTAAAGTTACATGAAATTAAATGAACAAAACTTGGCTTTAAAATTTGAATGCTGTAGCATCACGTCATTTTGCATCACTATAAAAATAAATGCTATAGCATTCACGTCCGCGAACGTGTTAATTGTATAATGAGTATGTACATATGTATGTACTCGTGCTCATGCAATATAGAATCACAACAGAATTGTGCGTTCGTTTAAAATTTTAATTGAACAAAATTTTGAATCTTTGTTAAAAGAATATTGTGGTCCTGAAAAGGACCGTTTTTTATGTTTTTCAAATATGTACCCAAGAAATTATTTAACCGCCGAAACCGTATAAAGTACGGCCTTGTCTCTTTAAAGCGTACACAACATCCATAGCTGTAACTGTTTTCCTTTTGGCATGTTCAGTATAGGTAACTGCATCACGGATAACATTCTCCAAAAATACTTTTAAAACACCACGAGTTTCTTCATATATCAAACCAGATATACGTTTTACACCACCACGACGAGCTAAACGTCGAATAGCTGGTTTAGTGATACCTTGGATGTTATCACGTAAAACTTTGCGATGACGTTTGGCGCCACCTTTTCCCAAACCTTTACCACCTTTGCCGCGACCAGTCATTTTTTATTGTAGTATTTACTATTTGCACAAGTAAGAATTTAACACTTTAACACTGTGACACTTCACCACCAATGAAATAACAGAAGCGAGAGCACATCTATTTATACCAAAATCTCACAACTGCTATACACAAGACAAAAGGTACGCCATACATCTATCTCGCTTCAACACATACCTCATAATACATGGACTTGTGAAACATATTAGTTGGAATTGCTACTTAGGTTGTGAACGTTATACAATTTGTTATAGGTACAGTGTACAGTGTATAGTGTTCTATAGTGTTCAAATCAGTGTGACAAATAATAAAAAAAGTGAGTAGTGAAAAATGGCTCGTACAAAGCAAACAGCCCGAAAATCGACTGGTGGAAAGGCACCACGTAAACAATTGGCGACAAAAGCAGCACGCAAAAGTGCACCAGCAACTGGTGGAGTTAAAAAGCCACATCGTTATCGTCCAGGTACAGTGGCGTTGCGTGAAATTCGTCGCTATCAAAAGAGTACCGAATTATTGATACGCAAATTGCCATTCCAGCGCTTGGTTCGTGAAATAGCGCAAGATTTCAAAACAGATCTACGTTTCCAAAGTTCTGCTGTTATGGCTCTACAAGAAGCAAGTGAAGCATACTTGGTTGGTCTTTTTGAAGATACCAATTTGTGTGCCATCCATGCTAAGCGTGTTACAATTATGCCAAAAGATATTCAATTGGCTAGACGTATTCGTGGTGAACGTGCTTAAATCAATAAGAAAACATATAAAAAAACGGTCCTTTTCAGGACCACAATTTGTTAAACAAAAAAGATCAAAAATTTTATTGAAATATTTATGCATATACATACCTATATGTGTAGGTATTTTTGTGTTTTCGTAAATGTATGAGTACATGTACAGTTCTTTATCTACTCCACATCGTTTATACTCGTGTGCTTTTAAGTATAGTCGGCATGCATGTATACACGTTTATGTACGTATGTATATGCGCACATAACCAGTTAATAAGCAGCAAAGCAGCAATTTTGGCGCAATTCGGTAATATGTACAAAAATATAATACACATAATGCCACGTTCTTTATTAAGAATATTAAATGAATAAGAAAACTAATATATTTTAAAAAATGGTCCTTTTCAGGACCACAATTTGTTAAACGAAAAAGATCAACAATGTTATTGGAATATTTATGCGTATACATATATGTGTAGATATTTTTGTGTTTTCGTTAATGTACGTAGTACACACATACAAACATACATATACATTTCTTTGTCTACTCCACATCATTTATACACGAGCGTTTTTTAGTACAGCCTGTAGGCATGTATACACATGTATGAATGAATATGTATACATAACCAGTTTATATGCCGCAGTTTTGGCGCAAATATACATGCGTCTAAGTGTATGAAAAAATAACACATTTATTAGGAAAATTATTTAAATCTCTTTGTAAATGTATTTTGTCGTCCTGAAAAGGACGGTTTGTTTGCGTCGGTATTTATAATTATAATTCGCCTATATTTTTCACTTTATGCTTTCTTTTCGGTCTTCTTTGGCAAAAGTACAGCTTGAATATTAGGCAAAACACCACCTTGAGCAATAGTTACACCAGACAACAATTTATTCAATTCTTCATCGTTGCGGATGGCCAATTGTAAATGACGTGGGATGATTCTTGTCTTTTTGTTATCACGAGCAGCATTACCAGCCAATTCAAGAACTTCAGCTGCTAAATATTCCATAACTGCAGCTAGATAAACTGGAGCACCGGCACCTACACGCTCAGCATAATTGCCTTTGCGCAACAAACGATGAATACGACCAACTGGAAATTGAAGACCAGCACGATTTGAACGGGACTTTGCCTTTCCCTTAACTTTACCACCTTTACCACGGCCTGACATTTTCACTGCTATAGATTGTTCACTTCACTACACTAAAAAGCAATGTAATGTATTATACTCAATGTATAAGCACACTAATCACTGATACACAAAATGTGCGCTGCTTATATACTTTTTCGCTATGCTGAGCACCAACCCCTGTACTGTGCTGTTGAGCATCGTGCGTATACTACTACTTCGTATTGTCTCACCGAAGAGTTGGTCGGCAAATGTACACTTAAGCTTGCACCAGACACATGGTATGTATAATAAGTGACAAATAGTGCGAGTGAAAATAAAATATCATCAACGTTGTGAAGAAATTAAAATGCCGCCAAAAACTAGTGGAAAAGCAGCAAAGAAAGCCGGTAAGGCTCAAAAGAATATTACTAAAAATGATAAGAAAAAGAAGCGTAAGAGGAAGGAAAGTTATGCCATCTACATCTATAAAGTGTTGAAACAAGTACATCCTGATACCGGTATTTCATCCAAGGCCATGAGCATTATGAATAGTTTTGTGAATGACATCTTTGAGCGCATTGCTGCGGAAGCGTCGCGTTTAGCTCACTATAACAAACGTTCAACCATCACCAGTCGCGAAATTCAAACTGCTGTACGTTTACTCTTGCCCGGTGAATTGGCCAAACATGCCGTCAGTGAAGGTACCAAAGCTGTTACCAAATATACCAGTTCCAAATAATTTTTCCAACTGAACTAATGGTATATAAATATATTAACAAAACAAGGCCCTTTTCAGGGCCATAAAATATAAATTAACAAAGAGGATAAAAAATTGTTGATTAATATCTCTACATATGTACATATGTATGCACATTGAAATTAATTTAAAAATTCCTTAATATTGAAGAATATATTCATATGGTTTCATTAGTCTATTAAATATGATTTTGTTGAACTACTTGGTTTTTATTTTTTTAATGTTTTCTACACACTGTAAGGAATAAATTCACTTTTGATCTTTTTGTTAAGAGATTTTGTAGCCCTGAAAAGGGCTTATTATTAATTTACCATGAAGGTTCCGTTTATAACTCACTTACAAACACCGTAAATTATTTACTTTTTACCTGCTGCTGTAGGTTTTTTTGCGGCTGGCTTTTTATTCGATGCAGACTTCTTGGATTTAGCAGCAGTTGCTTTTGCTTTAGCTGCTTTTGGTTTAGCAGTTGCAGATTTGGCTTTAGTTGGTTTCACTTTTAATGCGCCACCCTTTTTTGCATCTTTCGCCTTAGCCTTTTCAGTTTTCTTCTTTTCAGCTGTTTTCTTACTGGCAACAGCTTTTTTTACCTTTTTCTCACCACTTGCCGCCTTTTTGACTTTACTCAACGATTTTTTCTTTGATGCACCACTATCTGCTGCCTTCTTTTTAGCCTTAACCTTCTCTGCTGATTTTACGGCTTTTGATTTCAATTTTCCCTCGCTTGATTTACTGGCTGCAACTGATAGTTTGAATGAACCGGACGCACCTTTTCCTTTGGTTTGAATTAGTTTTCCACTTGTAACAGCCGATTTCAAATAACGTTTAATGAATGGTGCCAATTTTTGGACATCACATTTGTATGTCGCACTAATATATTTCTTAATCGCCAAGAGTGATGAACCGCCACGTTCCTTTAAATTCTTAATTGATGCGTCGACCATTTGTTGTGTTGGTGGATGGGTAGGGACAACCGACGGCTTTTTGGGTTTAGCTGCCTTAACCTTTTTGGCAACAACTTTCTTTTCAGCAATAGTAGCAGCAGTAGCTACTGGGGAGCTTACATTCACAACAGCAACTGAATCAGACATCTTTATTTATATATTGTAGATTAAAACCTCAATTCAAATTCCACGTATGTATTATACACTTTATACACTTCACTCACTTTATGCACTACACTAATAGAGCACTGGTAAATTAAGAGAATTTCTGGAATCCAATATGTAGTTTAACTCCCTTCAAAATTTGAGAAGCAGAGCGAAAAGATGATAATCAAATTTTCACGTTCCAGTGCTATTTAGTGCTTCTATATGACAAACTTTAAGATTTATTTAATTCACTAAAATTCATTGAATTTACTAATTCAACAAATTTATATGTAAAACGATAGTATGCATGAGTCACTTTCATATCAATATACTTAAATTGGAATAAAATCAATATTTTTCTTGTAACGAGTGTTTTAGTCGAAACTTTGTACTCAAAATATTAAATTTTCGCTAGTTTTAGTAGATTTTCTTAAAACTCCTTAATATAAATCAATTATAACTATTGAAAATATAAAATATATCAAATTATCAATCATCTAAACAGGTTATTTTATATATTACTTAAAATAATATGTTTGAAAAAATAAAATTAAATATCTCAATGGTATCACCAGAGCAATTCTCAGTGGCGTTAGTTGGATGCATGAAATAATCCAGTATTTTGATGAATATTGAAAACTTTAATTTTGGTTGAAATGAATGATGGTAATGAAATAATTAAATTTGACTAATGTGGATTATGTAAATTTTATTTTAATATATTACTTAATTTTTTGATATTAATTCAAATATTCACTGATCAATAAATATATATATATATTATATATATACATATGTGTGCATACAAAATTTTTTATTTAATTAATTAAATATTATTGTTATTAATAAAAAAATGTAACTTTTTCTTTAAAAATTTGCAATATATGTCAAAGCAAGATACAAAATTCCCATATGTACATACGTGTTTACATACAAGTATACTACTTGTATGCTTGACGAAGGCAAAAGGCAAAGGTAGTAAGAGTATGATTGTATTCCAACGTTAAAGAAATAAATATAAATATAAAAATATAATTTTAACTACAAATATATTTTTAAAAAGTTGTATTTATGTATGTAGCGAAAAAAATTATTTAAAAATTAAATATATCAGGTTAGAGGCCTGGGTGTTAAAATACAGTCATAATCTATTTAACACGATCGCGGACACTAAAAATTTCTGGAAGCTGCAAAAATAGACAGGCAATTATTTTTGAAACTAGTTGCAAAATCCTAAATCTGATTACACATATATTATAAGTGTAGTCAGAACATCGTATTTTAACTGTTATATGAAAGTACTTAATGAATCAAGTGGTCATTACTTTAAAATGTATATTAATTACAAAAACTTAAAGTTACATGAAATTTAAATGAACAAAACTTGGCTTTAAAATTTGAATGCTGTAGCATCACGTCATTTTGCATCACTATAAAAATAAATGCTATAGCATTCACGTCCGCGAACGTGTTAATTGTATAATGAGTATGTACATATGTATGTACTCGTGCTCATGCAATATAGAATCACAACAGAATTGTGCGTTCGTTTAAAATTTTAATTGAACAAAATTTTGAATCTTTGTTAAAAGAATATTGTGGTCCTGAAAAGGACCGTTTTTTATGTTTTTCAAATATGTACCCAAGAAATTATTTAACCGCCGAAACCGTATAAAGTACGGCCTTGTCTCTTTAAAGCGTACACAACATCCATAGCTGTAACTGTTTTCCTTTTGGCATGTTCAGTATAGGTAACTGCATCACGGATAACATTCTCCAAAAATACTTTTAAAACACCACGAGTTTCTTCATATATCAAACCAGATATACGTTTTACACCACCACGACGAGCTAAACGTCGAATAGCTGGTTTAGTGATACCTTGGATGTTATCACGTAAAACTTTGCGATGACGTTTGGCGCCACCTTTTCCCAAACCTTTACCACCTTTGCCGCGACCAGTCATTTTTTATTGTAGTATTTACTATTTGCACAAGTAAGAATTTAACACTTTAACACTGTGACACTTCACCACCAATGAAATAACAGAAGCGAGAGCACATCTATTTATACCAAAATCTCACAACTGCTATACACAAGACAAAAGGTACGCCATACATCTATCTCGCTTCAACACATACCTCATAATACATGGACTTGTGAAACATATTAGTTGGAATTGCTACTTAGGTTGTGAACGTTATACAATTTGTTATAGGTACAGTGTACAGTGTATAGTGTTCTATAGTGTTCAAATCAGTGTGACAAATAATAAAAAAAGTGAGTAGTGAAAAATGGCTCGTACAAAGCAAACAGCCCGAAAATCGACTGGTGGAAAGGCACCACGTAAACAATTGGCGACAAAAGCAGCACGCAAAAGTGCACCAGCAACTGGTGGAGTTAAAAAGCCACATCGTTATCGTCCAGGTACAGTGGCGTTGCGTGAAATTCGTCGCTATCAAAAGAGTACCGAATTATTGATACGCAAATTGCCATTCCAGCGCTTGGTTCGTGAAATAGCGCAAGATTTCAAAACAGATCTACGTTTCCAAAGTTCTGCTGTTATGGCTCTACAAGAAGCAAGTGAAGCATACTTGGTTGGTCTTTTTGAAGATACCAATTTGTGTGCCATCCATGCTAAGCGTGTTACAATTATGCCAAAAGATATTCAATTGGCTAGACGTATTCGTGGTGAACGTGCTTAAATCAATAAGAAAACATATAAAAAAACGGTCCTTTTCAGGACCACAATTTGTTAAACAAAAAAGATCAAAAATTTTATTGAAATATTTATGCATATACATACCTATATGTGTAGGTATTTTTGTGTTTTCGTAAATGTATGAGTACATGTACAGTTCTTTATCTACTCCACATCGTTTATACTCGTGTGCTTTTAAGTATAGTCGGCATGCATGTATACACGTTTATGTACGTATGTATATGCGCACATAACCAGTTAATAAGCAGCAAAGCAGCAATTTTGGCGCAATTCGGTAATATGTACAAAAATATAATACACATAATGCCACGTTCTTTATTAAGAATATTAAATGAATAAGAAAACTAATATATTTTAAAAAATGGTCCTTTTCAGGACCACAATTTGTTAAACGAAAAAGATCAACAATGTTATTGGAATATTTATGCGTATACATATATGTGTAGATATTTTTGTGTTTTCGTTAATGTACGTAGTACACACATACAAACATACATATACATTTCTTTGTCTACTCCACATCATTTATACACGAGCGTTTTTTAGTACAGCCTGTAGGCATGTATACACATGTATGAATGAATATGTATACATAACCAGTTTATATGCCGCAGTTTTGGCGCAAATATACATGCGTCTAAGTGTATGAAAAAATAACACATTTATTAGGAAAATTATTTAAATCTCTTTGTAAATGTATTTTGTCGTCCTGAAAAGGACGGTTTGTTTGCGTCGGTATTTATAATTATAATTCGCCTATATTTTTCACTTTATGCTTTCTTTTCGGTCTTCTTTGGCAAAAGTACAGCTTGAATATTAGGCAAAACACCACCTTGAGCAATAGTTACACCAGACAACAATTTATTCAATTCTTCATCGTTGCGGATGGCCAATTGTAAATGACGTGGGATGATTCTTGTCTTTTTGTTATCACGAGCAGCATTACCAGCCAATTCAAGAACTTCAGCTGCTAAATATTCCATAACTGCAGCTAGATAAACTGGAGCACCGGCACCAACACGCTCAGCATAATTGCCTTTGCGCAACAAACGATGAATACGACCAACTGGAAATTGAAGACCAGCACGATTTGAACGGGACTTTGCCTTTCCCTTAACTTTACCACCTTTACCACGGCCTGACATTTTCACTGCTATAGATTGTTCACTTCACTACACTAAAAAGCAATGTAATGTATTATACTCAATGTATAAGCACACTAATCACTGATACACAAAATGTGCGCTGCTTATATACTTTTTCGCTATGCTGAGCACCAACCCCTGTACTGTGCTGTTGAGCATCGTGCGTATACTACTACTTCGTATTGTCTCACCGAAGAGTTGGTCGGCAAATGTACACTTAAGCTTGCACCAGACACATGGTATGTATAATAAGTGACAAATAGTGCGAGTGAAAATAAAATATCATCAACGTTGTGAAGAAATTAAAATGCCGCCAAAAACTAGTGGAAAAGCAGCAAAGAAAGCCGGTAAGGCTCAAAAGAATATTACTAAAAATGATAAGAAAAAGAAGCGTAAGAGGAAGGAAAGTTATGCCATCTACATCTATAAAGTGTTGAAACAAGTACATCCTGATACCGGTATTTCATCCAAGGCCATGAGCATTATGAATAGTTTTGTGAATGACATCTTTGAGCGCATTGCTGCGGAAGCGTCGCGTTTAGCTCACTATAACAAACGTTCAACCATCACCAGTCGCGAAATTCAAACTGCTGTACGTTTACTCTTGCCCGGTGAATTGGCCAAACATGCCGTCAGTGAAGGTACCAAAGCTGTTACCAAATATACCAGTTCCAAATAATTTTTCCAACTGAACTAATGGTATATAAATATATTAACAAAACAAGGCCCTTTTCAGGGCCATAAAATATAAATTAACAAAGAGGATAAAAAATTGTTGATTAATATCTCTACATATGTACATATGTATGCACATTGAAATTAATTTAAAAATTCCTTAATATTGAAGAATATATTCATATGGTTTCATTAGTCTATTAAATATGATTTTGTTGAACTACTTGGTTTTTATTTTTTTAATGTTTTCTACACACTGTAAGGAATAAATTCACTTTTGATCTTTTTGTTAAGAGATTTTGTAGCCCTGAAAAGGGCTTATTATTAACTTACCATGAAGGTTCCGTTTATAACTCACTTACAAACACCGTAAATTATTTACTTTTTACCTGCTGCTGTAGGTTTTTTTGCGGCTGGCTTTTTATTCGATGCAGACTTCTTGGATTTAGCAGCAGTTGCTTTTGCTTTAGCTGCTTTTGGTTTAGCAGTTGCAGATTTGGCTTTAGTTGGTTTCACTTTTAATGCGCCACCCTTTTTTGCATCTTTCGCCTTAGCCTTTTCAGTTTTCTTCTTTTCAGCTGTTTTCTTACTGGCAACAGCTTTTTTTACCTTTTTCTCACCACTTGCCGCCTTTTTGACTTTACTCAACGATTTTTTCTTTGATGCACCACTATCTGCTGCCTTCTTTTTAGCCTTAACCTTCTCTGCTGATTTTACGGCTTTTGATTTCAATTTTCCCTCGCTTGATTTACTGGCTGCAACTGATAGTTTGAATGAACCGGACGCACCTTTTCCTTTGGTTTGAATTAGTTTTCCACTTGTAACAGCCGATTTCAAATAACGTTTAATGAATGGTGCCAATTTTTGGACATCACATTTGTATGTCGCACTAATATATTTCTTAATCGCCAAGAGTGATGAACCGCCACGTTCCTTTAAATTCTTAATTGATGCGTCGACCATTTGTTGTGTTGGTGGATGGGTAGGGGCAACCGACGGCTTTTTGGGTTTAGCTGCCTTAACCTTTTTGGCAACAACTTTCTTTTCAGCAATAGTAGCAGCAGTAGCTACTGGGGAGCTTACATTCACAACAGCAACTGAATCAGACATCTTTATTTATATATTGTAGATTAAAACCTCAATTCAAATTCCACGTATGTATTATACACTTTATACACTTCACTCACTTTATGCACTACACTAATAGAGCACTGGTAAATTAAGAGAATTTCTGGAATCCAATATGTAGTTTAACTCCCTTCAAAATTTGAGAAGCAGAGCGAAAAGATGATAATCAAATTTTCACGTTCCAGTGCTATTTAGTGCTTCTATATGACAAACTTTAAGATTTATTTAATTCACTAAAATTCATTGAATTTACTAATTCAACAAATTTATATGTAAAACGATAGTATGCATGAGTCACTTTCATATCAATATACTTAAATTGGAATAAAATCAATATTTTTCTTGTAACGAGTGTTTTAGTCGAAACTTTGTACTCAAAATATTAAATTTTCGCTAGTTTTAGTAGATTTTCTTAAAACTCCTTAATATAAATCAATTATAACTATTGAAAATATAAAATATATCAAATTATCAATCATCTAAACAGGTTATTTTATATATTACTTAAAATAATATGTTTGAAAAAATAAAATTAAATATCTCAATGGTATCACCAGAGCAATTCTCAGTGGCGTTAGTTGGATGCATGAAATAATCCAGTATTTTGATGAATATTGAAAACTTTAATTTTGGTTGAAATGAATGATGGTAATGAAATAATTAAATTTGACTAATGTGGATTATGTAAATTTTATTTTAATATATTACTTAATTTTTTGATATTAATTCAAATATTCACTGATCAATAAATATATATATATATTATATATATACATATGTGTGCATACAAAATTTTTTATTTAATTAATTAAATATTATTGTTATTAATAAAAAAATGTAACTTTTTCTTTAAAAATTTGCAATATATGTCAAAGCAAGATACAAAATTCCCATATGTACATACGTGTTTACATACAAGTATACTACTTGTATGCTTGACGAAGGCAAAAGGCAAAGGTAGTAAGAGTATGATTGTATTCCAACGTTAAAGAAATAAATATAAATATAAAAATATAATTTTAACTACAAATATATTTTTAAAAAGTTGTATTTATGTATGTAGCGAAAAAAATTATTTAAAAATTAAATATATCAGGTTAGAGGCCTGGGTGTTAAAATACAGTCATAATCTATTTAACACGATCGCGGACACTAAAAATTTCTGGAAGCTGCAAAAATAGACAGGCAATTATTTTTGAAACTAGTTGCAAAATCCTAAATCTGATTACACATATATTATAAGTGTAGTCAGAACATCGTATTTTAACTGTTATATGAAAGTACTTAATGAATCAAGTGGTCATTACTTTAAAATGTATATTAATTACAAAAACTTAAAGTTACATGAAATTTAAATGAACAAAACTTGGCTTTAAAATTTGAATGCTGTAGCATCACGTCATTTTGCATCACTATAAAAATAAATGCTATAGCATTCACGTCCGCGAACGTGTTAATTGTATAATGAGTATGTACATATGTATGTACTCGTGCTCATGCAATATAGAATCACAACAGAATTGTGCGTTCGTTTAAAATTTTAATTGAACAAAATTTTGAATCTTTGTTAAAAGAATATTGTGGTCCTGAAAAGGACCGTTTTTTATGTTTTTCAAATATGTACCCAAGAAATTATTTAACCGCCGAAACCGTATAAAGTACGGCCTTGTCTCTTTAAAGCGTACACAACATCCATAGCTGTAACTGTTTTCCTTTTGGCATGTTCAGTATAGGTAACTGCATCACGGATAACATTCTCCAAAAATACTTTTAAAACACCACGAGTTTCTTCATATATCAAACCAGATATACGTTTTACACCACCACGACGAGCTAAACGTCGAATAGCTGGTTTAGTGATACCTTGGATGTTATCACGTAAAACTTTGCGATGACGTTTGGCGCCACCTTTTCCCAAACCTTTACCACCTTTGCCGCGACCAGTCATTTTTTATTGTAGTATTTACTATTTGCACAAGTAAGAATTTAACACTTTAACACTGTGACACTTCACCACCAATGAAATAACAGAAGCGAGAGCACATCTATTTATACCAAAATCTCACAACTGCTATACACAAGACAAAAGGTACGCCATACATCTATCTCGCTTCAACACATACCTCATAATACATGGACTTGTGAAACATATTAGTTGGAATTGCTACTTAGGTTGTGAACGTTATACAATTTGTTATAGGTACAGTGTACAGTGTATAGTGTTCTATAGTGTTCAAATCAGTGTGACAAATAATAAAAAAAGTGAGTAGTGAAAAATGGCTCGTACAAAGCAAACAGCCCGAAAATCGACTGGTGGAAAGGCACCACGTAAACAATTGGCGACAAAAGCAGCACGCAAAAGTGCACCAGCAACTGGTGGAGTTAAAAAGCCACATCGTTATCGTCCAGGTACAGTGGCGTTGCGTGAAATTCGTCGCTATCAAAAGAGTACCGAATTATTGATACGCAAATTGCCATTCCAGCGCTTGGTTCGTGAAATAGCGCAAGATTTCAAAACAGATCTACGTTTCCAAAGTTCTGCTGTTATGGCTCTACAAGAAGCAAGTGAAGCATACTTGGTTGGTCTTTTTGAAGATACCAATTTGTGTGCCATCCATGCTAAGCGTGTTACAATTATGCCAAAAGATATTCAATTGGCTAGACGTATTCGTGGTGAACGTGCTTAAATCAATAAGAAAACATATAAAAAAACGGTCCTTTTCAGGACCACAATTTGTTAAACAAAAAAGATCAAAAATTTTATTGAAATATTTATGCATATACATACCTATATGTGTAGGTATTTTTGTGTTTTCGTAAATGTATGTAGTACATGTACAGTTCTTTATCTACTCCACATCGTTTATACTCGTGTGCTTTTAAGTATAGTCGGCATGCATGTATACACGTTTATGTACGTATGTATATGCGCACATAACCAGTTAATAAGCAGCAAAGCAGCAATTTTGGCGCAATTCGGTAATATGTACAAAAATATAATACACATAATGGGATGCCACGTTCTTTATTAAGAATATTAAATGAATAAGAAAACTAATATATTTTAAAAAATGGTCCTTTTCAGGACCACAATTTGTTAAACGAAAAAGATCAACAATGTTATTGGAATATTTATGCGTATACATATATGTGTAGATATTTTTGTGTTTTCGTTAATGTACGTAGTACACACATACAAACATACATATACATTTCTTTGTCTACTCCACATCATTTATACACGAGCGTTTTTTAGTACAGCCTGTAGGCATGTATACACATGTATGAATGAATATGTATACATAACCAGTTTATATGCCGCAGTTTTGGCGCAAATATACATGCGTCTAAGTGTATGAAAAAATAACACATTTATTAGGAAAATTATTTAAATCTCTTTGTAAATGTATTTTGTCGTCCTGAAAAGGACGGTTTGTTTGCGTCGGTATTTATAATTATAATTCGCCTATATTTTTCACTTTATGCTTTCTTTTCGGTCTTCTTTGGCAAAAGTACAGCTTGAATATTAGGCAAAACACCACCTTGAGCAATAGTTACACCAGACAACAATTTATTCAATTCTTCATCGTTGCGGATGGCCAATTGTAAATGACGTGGGATGATTCTTGTCTTTTTGTTATCACGAGCAGCATTACCAGCCAATTCAAGAACTTCAGCTGCTAAATATTCCATAACTGCAGCTAGATAAACTGGAGCACCGGCACCTACACGCTCAGCATAATTGCCTTTGCGCAACAAACGATGAATACGACCAACTGGAAATTGAAGACCAGCACGATTTGAACGGGACTTTGCCTTTCCCTTAACTTTACCACCTTTACCACGGCCTGACATTTTCACTGCTATAGATTGTTCACTTCACTACACTAAAAAGCAATGTAATGTATTATACTCAATGTATAAGCACACTAATCACTGATACACAAAATGTGCGCTGCTTATATACTTTTTCGCTATGCTGAGCACCAACCCCTGTACTGTGCTGTTGAGCATCGTGCGTATACTACTACTTCGTATTGTCTCACCGAAGAGTTGGTCGGCAAATGTACACTTAAGCTTGCACCAGACACATGGTATGTATAATAAGTGACAAATAGTGCGAGTGAAAATAAAATATCATCAACGTTGTGAAGAAATTAAAATGCCGCCAAAAACTAGTGGAAAAGCAGCAAAGAAAGCCGGTAAGGCTCAAAAGAATATTACTAAAAATGATAAGAAAAAGAAGCGTAAGAGGAAGGAAAGTTATGCCATCTACATCTATAAAGTGTTGAAACAAGTACATCCTGATACCGGTATTTCATCCAAGGCCATGAGCATTATGAATAGTTTTGTGAATGACATCTTTGAGCGCATTGCTGCGGAAGCGTCGCGTTTAGCTCACTATAACAAACGTTCAACCATCACCAGTCGCGAAATTCAAACTGCTGTACGTTTACTCTTGCCCGGTGAATTGGCCAAACATGCCGTCAGTGAAGGTACCAAAGCTGTTACCAAATATACCAGTTCCAAATAATTTTTCCAACTGAACTAATGGTATATAAATATATTAACAAAACAAGGCCCTTTTCAGGGCCATAAAATATAAATTAACAAAGAGGATAAAAAATTGTTGATTAATATCTCTACATATGTACATATGTATGCACATTGAAATTAATTTAAAAATTCCTTAATATTGAAGAATATATTCATATGGTTTCATTAGTCTATTAAATATGATTTTGTTGAACTACTTGGTTTTTATTTTTTTAATGTTTTCTACACACTGTAAGGAATAAATTCACTTTTGATCTTTTTGTTAAGAGATTTTGTAGCCCTGAAAAGGGCTTATTATTAATTTACCATGAAGGTTCCGTTTATAACTCACTTACAAACAAACAAATCAAAGACTCATAATTTATTCACAATCATTATTTCGTCATTAGTATGATGAAATGCCCAATAAAACAACTGTCAGCTGAGTTTAATATTTTAATTACGGAAACTTTCTTTTATATTATCAGTAAAAAGTAAAAATTCATTTTATTTTAAACTTAGGGCGCCAATTGCAACGCGCCGAGTAATGCTAATCCATACCTCCATGCGAATGCATAATACAACAACTGCTTATATATGTATACTATCAGATGTATATATATAGTATATATATATTATATATTTTCATCAGATTATGACCAAGTTCGTATTAAGTTCACGCTCTGCTATTTGAAACTATGATGAAATTCTTATCAAATTAAAATATAAGTGCAGATGCACCCATTGATCAGCCGATTTTCAAGTGCAATTGCACGTAGAGGATAATGAGAATAAAGGTCAATTAATAAACAATTAAAAATACAATTGCCTACTCCGACAGGCCTAAATATTCTGATACGCCCTATGAAATACGTCATGTATCAATATTTACACTGGCTGTCATCAAAATCGCACCACGTACGAATATTTTTCTGTGCACTTATAATGAGAAGGTGATTTTATTTTGTTGCGCCAAATATGTATGTAAAAATACAAGGAGCCGTAAAATTAATCATCCAATTTAGCTTTTGAATAATTCAATTTGCCATTAAAAAACCAGCTACCGTACAGTGGGGATTTTTTGAGAAATTTTGTTGAAAAATAGCTACAGGATCCAATTTTTGACCAATTTTAACAATTGAAATGCTCGCAAATGATTTTGGAAGAGATTGTCTATGCTCAAATTCCAATTTTTTTCTATTATAGCAAAACAGTTTAAGAGTCTGTTTTGAAGTTTTTTTATGGAAAAATTCAGAAAAACTTTTATGTATTCAAATTCGGTTGGACATTTTTTTATTGTTGTTCAAAAGTAATACATTCCGGCAAGTACGCAAATTTCCAGCCCCTCTTAAGAGGTGCAATCAACCCCCAACTACCTAAAAAGTTAAAAATCTATTTTTTTTTTCAAGGACAAACCTAGAATATTCACCGGAAAAATTTCAAAACATTTGTATATACGTTTTTTAAGTTACTTGGTGCGAATTCGTTATCCAATGGCAAGGCAATCTCTTCCAAAATCATTTACGAACATTTAAAAAAAAATTATTAAAATCGGTCAATATTTGTCTTCTCCAGGATTTATGAACAAAATTTGTCGAAAAATCTCCATTGTGTGCCGTTCGGAGGCGGCGTAAATCTAGGGACGCACATCACAAAAACTCTGTAAACGCTAATTACATATCATCAGCTTCAGGCAGCGTTACAGCTCGGGATGAGCTTTAGCTGTATCAACTAACCTTCCCCGAGTTACACAACTCCAGGCAGCAGACCTTTAGTTAGGTATTGCCAGTTTCTTGATATCTGCGATGATGTCGCCGAACTAGCGTTTTCTAGGTCTTCCTTTACATTTGGTGACCAGCGCCAGTTGTAATTTAAGAAGGATTTCAGGTTGGCTAGAAAGCTCTGTTTGCTGCAACAAGTCAAACTAGGATGCGGTCCTGAACACTATTGTTCTTTTTTAGTAGTAACCCCAGGTACTTGAAACTCTCTACTTATTCAAAAACGTGCTGTCCAAGAGTTATATTTTCAGGCTCCCGCCTATCAACACCGCATTTGTTTGGTCTTATCGACGTTGGTATGAAGCCCGACAGCCTTTGCTTTTGTTTCAATGTTAGAGAAAAGTTCATCTATGCACCTTCGATTTCGAGCGAGGATGACTGACATAGCAGCATACGCGATGGTTAGACTGGAGCAATTCGCCAGCAAACTCACGAATAATTTCATTCAGAACTTTAAACAATTCAGCTGTAATGCCATCTTCACCAGATGCTTTGTTGTTTTTCATCTTTTTTAAGTTCATTTAGCGTTCACCCTAGCTCATAGATATCATATCCAGCTTAATTTTTCATATCTGCATGTTCCTCTTTTGTATTAGGGGTAAACAGCTCATGAAAATATTCTCGCCATTGGTCAATTATATGATTCTCCTCAGCAATCAACTCACCAACTTTATTTCTACAAAAATTTACCCTTGGTTAGTTTCCAAACTTGTGTTGGCTGCTTTAGTTTCCTGTAGAAAATTCTGCTGTTGTGTTTGCTGTGCTCGGCATTTAACTGTTTTGTGAATCTTTAAGCGAATCTCTTTTCTTTTTACGACAGAGTTTAGTGGCCCTCTTTCTTTCTTCAGAACAGGCTTCCAAATTACCTCTAGTAAACCGTTTGAGTAGCCTTTCTCTGCCATGAATTTTAGCTGCATTTGCTTACTTGTACTCCTCATCAAACCTGTCTGAACTCTTTTCAGATTTCCTCGTCCCAAGATGTTCCGTCGCAACCGTGGTAATAGCAGCTATGCACTTATATATATAGTATACTATAAATAATGAGCGCGAAGTGATATTAAATTTTTGGCGCAAAGTGTGAATTTCGAAAGAAAATATTCCATAAAATCTTTGCTTTGGTACATTGCGAGATTATACTCAACATTGATGGCATAAACACACATACATATGTACGTCCACTTGGGCCTGGGCTGGCTTGAAAGATATGCGCCATTGAAAGTTTTCTACGTCTAAAAAATACCCTTTCTTTCTAATCTTTTCTCCTGCTGCTTATCTATTTTAATTAATTTGATTAATTAATCGTCTGATGTTAAAAGTGGGCACAGCTAAAAATAAGAAATCAAAAACAAAAAACCGAAATTAAAAAAGTGGAATAAAAAATATGAAACACGCACGAGCGCGTCAATTGAAGTGCTAATCAATGATTAAGCGGCAAACCAGTTTGAAGTGTGAAACAAAAGTGATGCTTACAGCGATGCGCCTTGCATCGTACAACTATGGCCGATAACAACAATAAGCAGTTATGAAAAAAATATAGAAAAAATAGTATAAATTAAAAACAACAGGAAATCTCTATTTTTGGCACATTTCATTCATTTCATCGCCACACAGATTATCGAACTCGTCATACTCGTTTTTTTTTTTTCGTATTACTTAAAACAAAAACAATTGTCTTTTTTTTTTGGTTTTTTGTTAACTATCTTACCCTTCCGGTCGCTAATCTTTATTCGAAATGTGATAGTTTCATGTGCAACAACAAATTTCGATCTTCATGCGCAATCGCCATTCAACTGAATTGCCTTTCACAACAGGCGTTGATCTTGTTTCTATTTAAATTTCAACTTATTTGCTTATTGTCGTGATTTGTTGATATAAAATTACGAAAATAGGACAAGGCTTTATCTTTTTTGTTGAATTTGCATGCCCCCTGCCGCGTGCTAAATTACTGAAGTCGTTTTAGAGCGCAATTTCCGTACTAGTTCTTTGCGACACATAAGTGTATGTGTAATATGTACTCGTGTGTGGGCACGAAATCAATAGCAACAATAGCGATTGCGCAAATGATGCGGCGGCTTGTTGATATCAGCGTAAATGTTGTCGAATATTTTATTTCTGCTAAAGGCTAGTTAGTCCAGTCAACCTGCATATGGTAGGGTGTACGCAACTATTAAATTTCAAGGTCAGAGGTCACAAAAATCGGGTTTTTGCGCTTATTTTGTAAATATCTCATATCCCATGGGTTTTTTGCTATTTGTATTTATTATCAATATTGTAGAATACAAAATTTTCTACTAATGTTGTTGAAAAAAAAATGTTTATACGGTGAACCGTTTTCGAAATAGAGGGCGGAGAGCGCGCGGTCATCGGATCACTTCAGGTCAACCGGTGCCTCCGGTCGAAAACGCGCCATATATGTATACAGGTAGTTGATGAACTATCGATAAATCAATGATTATAAATATTTGTCACTTTTTATTAACTATTATAATATATTTTATGTAAAGTTTTTTTTTCCTTGTTCACTCCTCTTGGGAGCATAGGGCCTCGACAAGACTCGGTCTTGCGTTGGTTTCGTTAATCTATTTTGATTTCTGACAGGGTAGGTTATTAGCGCCTGCCGTCAAGTATACCCGCCTAAAAACTTGATCGCTTCGATTTTGCTGAAATTTAGTGAAAATGCTCTGCTATACATACAGTAAAGTCCCTAATTTGCAAAAAGAGTGACGAAATATTAGCTGGTTGTTGAGAAATAACATTTATTTTTTGTGTAAAGGTTAGTATTAAATTTACAGCCGTGAAATTTTGCTAGCAACAATCTTTGGGATCGCCGTGAAATGTTCCTAGCAACATTGATTGTCAAATGATGAGAAACGTGAAATTTATGCGCAACGCCCCAGAATCAATTGGCGAATTTTGGTAAGAAAAGTGACAATTTTGCACACATAAATGTTGACACAAAAAAATATAAAGAAGATTTATTTAAAAATTTTGCGAAGACGTTTCGCTTAAAAATTCCATGGCTTAGGAGTATTGGAATTCAGGCACTTCACTCGCAAACGAACTATCAGTTTTCGCTCAATTCTAAATGACACTTGCATTTCAAATTGTGTGAAAAAATGTTGCTGGCATCATGTTGCCACGGCGTGCACTGAGTACTACTTTAACTTGAGATACATACGAAATTTCACGCATATTTCATGGCAATGCAATTTGTATGGATTCTGGCAACCATTTCACGTGAAACTCAAACTTAAGGGGGGACCCTCATTTATCGGGTCAAAAAAATCGATTTTTTGGATATAATTTTAATCTATTCTACAACTATTTAAGAATATGCTTTCAAAATTTCAAGTCGATATCTGTATTTTTGAAGGAGTGACAAAATTTTTAACAGGACGCGACGGGTGGCCTGATCGCCTGTATCCAAAACTTTAAACGCGTTTTTCTCGAAACATCATTTTTCGATTTTGTGTACACAATTGAGAACGCTGTATTGAACCAATCAGGCTTTACAATAGCTCATTTTAAAGATAATTAAATTGTTTTCAATGTGACATTAAGTGTTTTTTTAAAAAAAAAGATTTTCATATTTTTTTGTAATTTTAAAGTCAATTTTTATGCATGAAAAATCACTTTTAACATAAAACTGGGTAAAAAATATCAATTTCGACATTTTTTTTTTAAATCAAAATGTCACATCGAAGGTATTATCCTAAAGTTTTAAAAAAAATTTGGTTTTTTTATTTCAGAAAAAAATTCAGAGCGCTAGAATGTACACAGATAGAATGAGGTGCCATGGACGAGGTGTATATTTCCATACTTAAAATGTTTTTTTTCTTCTCCGAAAATTTTTGTAGACAGTCAAGACATTTATTAAAGTACTTTATGAATTACAAAACGTTTGAAGTTATTTTACCTGAGAAAAAAATTCCCAAAAATGATGCATTTTTCGACCGTCTAAATGAGGGTCCCCCCTTAATGCTTTCCTTAAGAATTTTTCGTTGAATTTTCATTCAAATAATTTTCTGGAGGATTTTTCTTATGTCTTTCGATAGAAAATGTAAAGAAAAAGAAATAATTTTTTGATTAAATATTTTTTTTTTTAATTTTTTTCCAATTTTTGCTTATTAATTTTTTAAGTATGTTCTGATGAAACCTTGTAGTTGTTCCTTAAAAATTACATTTAGTATCTTACGAAGAGACCAAATTGCGTATCGGCACCGGGGAGAAAGACTCAAAAAATATATGTCAACGTTTAACTCTTTTTATATATCAAATAAAAACAAAATTAAAAAATAATGCTTGACCGTTGAGTCCCTGATAAATTATCCAAAGTTTAAAAGCACTTTTTTGAATATTTTTTTTTTGTGGCTGCTGATTTCAAAACAATTTGGTAACAATGTTTTCCAATCCCCATGAATCCACTGATGCTAACGCTTTCCTATTCATAGCGGTCACTGGTATTCATAACTTTCCTACGTTCGATGCGGTGATAGGGCTGATTGACTTAAACCCCTATAAGATCAAATTAACACCAGAGGTGAAACCTCTCGTCCGTTTGAGGTGTCGAAAATTTTCAGATTGCGTCATACAAAAGTGATATCATATTGCCAAATATAGGCGATTTGGGTATATTCATACACATACAAATGTTAACATCTCAAAAATAGACCCATAAATTAAATACTTGCATATCACCAGCTGTGCGCACATAAACTATGCACCATTTACGCCTTTCCGGTGAGATGAAACATCCAAATTTTGATATCAACAATTTTTTGATTATTTTAAAATTGACATCAGCCATGTGGTATTTGGCGGTGAGTTTGGGCGGCAGCTCGCTCGATTGCCGCTGTAGACTCGGTTACGTGGGCAGATACTTTTTTTTTTTTTGTTGCTGAGTTTTGAAGCATTTTGAGTGACGCTAAAAGCCATAGTTTGTGCTATTCTGCTGGAAAGAAAATATTATGAGTTTATCATGGATAAATAAAGTGAATGGATGATGCGATGTTTTATTTTGGTCAATGCTTACGGAAGTGTTTATTAAAAAAATCAATTATTTTTGTTTTAGTTGGTACGAAAATGCGCAATAATAAAAGTATATTTTTTAATGCTAAATACAATTGTTTATGTGATTTAGATGGGTGTGAATATAGTTTGATATATATAAATATGCATACAAGCATACATACAAACATACATACATGCATTCTGTCAAAAAAGTACCGAAAATTGTTCAATAAAACGCGAAATAATTGTTTAACTGTCAAAATTTATTTTTTCGCCTTCAAAAAAAGCTCAATTTGAAGTAATACATCAACGCCAAATGCCAACGATTAGTCCAGTCATCAAAGCACCGTTTAAAGGCGTTCGAAGAGATCTTCATCAGCTCCTTCAGCGAGTTCTCCTTAATGGCCTCTATCGACTCAAAGCGGCGTCCGCAATGTGGCAATTTAACTTTTTGGAAAAGGAAAAAGTCACAGGGGGCTAAATCCAGTGAATACGGTGGTTGTGCGATGAGAGTTGTCGAATTTTTGATCAAAAAAGTGTTCGCAATATGAGCCTTTTGAGACGGTGCGTTATCATGGTACAAGATCCATGAGTTTTCTTTCCACAATTTGGGCCATTTCCTACGCACCTTCTCTCTCAAACGTCACATTACTTCCAAATAATATTCTTTACTTACCGTAGAACCATTTGGAATGAATTCCGAGTGCACAACAACATATCAAAGCAAAGGAGTAGCATGACATTCACTTTAGACCTACTTTTACGTGGTTTTTGGGGTTTCTGCTCATGTGGATACCGCCATTCAGCCGCCTGGTTGCGTGTTGACTGGTTTGCATGTCAAACTCATATCACCCACGTTTCATCACCTGTTATGATGCGTTGGATAAACGTTGGGTCCGAATTCACTTGCTCAAGCATGTCTTCAGCCACCTTCTTCCGATGAATTTTTTTTAAAGAAATTCAACTCTCTTGGAACGAGTCGAGCAGCCACGTGCCTCATGCCCAATTGATGGTGTAAAATATTGCGAACTGATTCGTGAGACACGCTAAGGTCACGAGCTACCTCCCTCAAACTTAAATGATGGTCTTCCAGCACCATTTTCTTGACTTTGCGACGTTTTCATCCGTTGAAGACGTTGGTGGGCGACCAGATCGGGGCAAATCTTCCACGATTTCTCGGCCCTCTGCAAAAGCTTATACCACTAGCAGACCACTGTTTTTAGACCGTGATAAAGCACACTCGCCACATGCTTTTTAAATGCGCGCACTTTTTAAATGAATAGTTCCCGGAATTTCTCGTCAGAATGTACTACTAAGGGCAAAAAGTAAGATGAATTTATTTGTCAAACTTCGCGGGATTAAAATTTCGCTCTAGTAATTTTTTTTTCATGAGTTGGCAGCACTGTTAATAACATCTGGTCCAACTTTCATGTGAATGTCATTATCAGTAATATATTTACGCTTGTGTTTACCAAACGACCAAGAGTGCATTCTTCGATTTTTACAATGTCTGATTTGATTGAGCAGAGAAGTGCCATCAAATTTTGTTTGCGGAATGAAATTTCGGCTGCGGAAACGTTTAACATGTTGCAGAAGGCATTTGGTGATTCGACCATGTCACAGAAAAATGTTTATAAGTGGTACAAAGACTTCAAAGAGGGTCGAGAACGTGTTGATGACTTGGAGCGCTCCGGACGACCATCGACGTCAACAGATGACCAACACGTCAATAAAGTGAAAGAGTTAGTGCTCAAAAATCGTCGGTTGACTGTTAAAGACCTTACTGATATGATCGGAATATCAGGAGAATCTGTGAAAACCATTTTGAAAGACCATTTGGGCCTACGAAAAGTCAAATCTCGTTTGTTACCGAAAACTCTCAATTTCTTGGAAAAAAGTCGTCGCGTTGATGTGTGTGAAACAATGCTTTCAGACTATCAAGACAAGCTCAAATGCATCATTACGGGAGATGAGACTTGGATTTATGCTTACGACCCTGAAACAACCGACCAATCAAGCGAATATCGTGCTAAAGGCGAGGCCAGACCGAAAAGAGCACGTCAAAGTCGTTTTCGATTTTCGTGGTGTGGTGCATTATGAATTCCTTCCACCTGGCCAAACTGTTAAAAAGGAATATTATTAGAGCGTTATGCGTGTTTACGTGAAGCAATTCGTCTAAATGACCAGAATTATGGGCCAACAACTCTTGGTTTTTGCATCACGATAATCCACCGTCTCACACTGCACTCGTTTTTTGTGACCATTTCGCCAAAAATTCCACGCATAACGTTCCGCCACCACCGTATTCGCCTGATTTAGCTCCGTGTGACTTCTGGCTATTCCCAAAATTCAAGAAACCACTCCGGGGAACGCGTTTCGAGTCGATTGAGGAGATAAAAGCTGAATCGAAGAAGGTGCTGATAGCTATACCGGAAATGGACTATTTGGCATGCTTCGGGGATTGGAAAAATCGTTGGCATAAGTGTATTTCATCGAGAGGGGATTATTTTCAAGGGGATGAAATTGATTTACAAGAATAAATAAAGATTTTTCATTTTACAACCAAATTCACCTTACTTTTTGCCCACAGTAGTATGTACATAAGTGTTTCTATTGGATTTAGCTTTTATGTGCTCCATTCGGTTTAGTTTTTGTTGCGTGGTACTATAAAAATTATTTTTTTTTAATTATCTTAATTTTTCTTCATATTTTCCTAATAATAATTTCAATCCGTTCTACCTATTCTATTTGACACACAAACTCCCATATAATACTACGTTCTATATAGGCAGGCGATTATTGTTTGGGCAGATGCATTAATGATTTGTATTTCTTAAATTAGAAATAATTTTAAATTTTGAATATTATTCTCTTTTTGTACATATAAGGTGGCGTAAAATTAATCATCCGATCGAAAGATTTATAATTTTTACAAATGGCATCGTACGTCACTCATATTTGGCATTTGCAAATTAGGCAACTGAACGTCGTCAGATTATAATTATCTAGGTGTGAAATTGACTCCAAAGTTACACTTTGAAAAACATGTTTTAAACTGAAGCAGCGAAGCAAAAAATGGTACACGCGCTACTAGCGAATTTTTCTGGCCACAGATAACATAAAATTATGAACAAAAGGGAATATCTCCTTGGCAGTAACAAAAGCAACACAAAGTTACGCCGCTCAAATTTGGGGTTTTGACCTGTTTGATGAAGTAGGTAGATAAAACTCAGTTGTAATGTCCTTTATGGGCCCTTTTAAAAACTGGCTTTCCAAATTATTATTTCTAACACAAGGGCTGAAAAGTCCCAGGCCCAACAAACAAAACACGTTTTCTTTTGTTCAAATTTTGTTTTATTCATCAACGTAATTTTCATCAAGAACAACGCAATCATTCCAGTGCCGCTTTAACATTTAAATATCACTTTTGTAGAACGGTTTATCTTTTGCCTCAAAATAGGCCTCAATTTCAGCGTTAACCTCTTCATTCGAAGTTTCTTACGGGTGAGCATTTTTTGCTTACGTCTGCAAACAGCCAATAGTCGGTGGGAGCCGAATCTGGCGAATACGATGGATGTGGTCGAAGTTCACTTCATATTGGTTCGCCATTGTTTTGATTGACTTATGACTCGATGCGTTGTTTTGATGAAACAAAATTCTTTTCTTATATATAATATTCACTGTTGATGTCATTTCCCTTCTTAATTTAGTCGATGAATATTAAACCACACATATCCCAAAACATCGAGGCCATAACCTTTCCAGCCGATTGTTGTGCCTTAGGGTGCTTTGGACAAGGTTTACCAATTGCTGTCTACTCAAAATTTTTTTTTTATTATGAATAAATTTTATTTGCAATCTATCAGTTGACAATCAGCAAATTTTTTAAATATAAGGATTATGACAGGATTGATTGCGCTCCATTGAGACCAATCAATATATTGTAAAACAGTTGTATTCGCTACAAATCAATTATGTTTCCTCAAATCTGTTTGGGAGATCCAAAATATGAATTTTTTTAAAGCGTTTGACATCCGTGCTATTGTGTAGAAGATTTCTTGCTAGTAAATTTTCATGGTACGACAGTCTGTTTAGGTATCTTCGAGAGGCTTTGGTGATTTCATTTCTAACATAAGGTACATTTAAGTCTTTGTGAATTTCGAAGTTAGTTATATACCAAGGAGCACCAACAATGCTTCGTAAAGTCATAGCCTGGTATCTTTGCAGGATTTCAATGTTTGAGTTACTCGCTGTTCCCCAAAGCTGTATTGCATATGTCCATACTGGCTTTAAGATAGCTTTGTAGAGCAGAACTTTATTTTCGAAACTAAGTTGTGATCGCGAGCCTAAGAGCCAGTACATTTTTTTCGTTTTAAACTTGAGTTGTTTCTGTTTCTCTTTAATGTGGGTTTTCCAGGTCATTCTTCGGTCCAAATGTACTCCGAGGTATTTGACAGTTTCACTTTCAGGTATAGAAGAGCCATTCAAAAATACGGGAGGACAATTCCCGGTTCTCAAAGTAAACGTTATCTGAACAGACTTCTGAGTGTTAACCTCCATCTTCCAATTCATTAGCCATTTTTCAACCATATTCAGTTGTTGTTGTAGGTGAAGTGATGCGTCATTACGATTACAGTTTGTGGCAATAAAAGCTGTATCATCAACATATGTTGCAGCATCTATGTTACTGTTAATCGGTAGGTCAGCGGTAAATATTGTGTATAAAACGGGACATAATACGCTCCCTTGAGGAACTCCAGCATTAATTGAGTACAACTCTGAAGGCCCATCTTTTTCATGGACATAGAACTCAAATGACGATCGTTTAAGTTCCGGTGTGAAGTGATGGATCCATGTATCAACCATTGTCACATATCGATGGAAAAATTCCGGTTTATTACGTATAAACATAGCCAAACACTGCTCAGAATTATCAAAACGTTCTTGTTTTTGGTCACCAGTGAGCAAAGGCGGTACCCACTTTGAACAGAGCTTTTTCATAGTCAAATGGTCATGCAATATACAGCCAACTCATTTTTTTGATATCTTCACGATGTAAGCTAACTCACGTAATTTCATTTTTCCATCACTCCAAACGATTTTGTGGATTCTTTTTATGTTTTCTGGTGTTACCGCCTCAGCGTTGTTACGTCGACAGCGTTGATCATTGGATAATCACTGCCGCTACGACCACATTTGAAGTCAGCAAACCATCGTTTTATTATTGCTTATGATGCAGCGGGGTCCCCACAACACTTTTTAAGCCATTGATTAGCTTGAACGGTATTTTCCCCCGTCAAGAAGCAGTGTATTAAAACGCGAAATTATTTTTGATCCAAAATAAAATTTGATAAAAATGACAGAAGTAGCGTCATTCTTAGCATAATAACTTACGATGGGATGGGTAGAATGTTTAGAAATTTTAATAGCTGCCTTTTTAAGGTTAATAAGGTCTTTTAAAGTATCTTTAAGGCTACTAAGGTTAAGGTATCAACTGAAAAAGAGGTGAATGCAAGTGCCATCTATGTGTTAGGCCCGGGACTTTTCAGCTCATGTGTTATTTATGTAAATTGAAGAGTGACAATATATGTATTATATATGTAGACAATATATGACCTACAAAAGCTTAAACAAATCATAAAACTTGAAATAAATTGCACGGAGTTCACTGGCCATAATTTCCCATATTAAAAATAGAGTTTTTTAAAAGGTAAATACAGGTTTAATAGATTTGTGTTTGATGCAACAAATTAGCCCCTGCCCTTTGCATTATGCAAAAACTCCCCATAAATTCTATCATAAGGAAAAAATTGGATTTTTGCCTTTTGCATTTTCTCAAAGTATAATATAAAAATATTGTGTGAAAATTTGAAGTGAATCCGACAAATACTTTTCGAGTTATTCAACCATTAACAAGGGGCGCTCGGGCGCTCCGGAGAAGATAGCAAGACTTTAAATGCGTTTTTCTCAAAACTATGTTTTTTGAATTGGTGATCACTGTAACTTAAAAACCGCTTGATAGATTTCAATAAAATTTATACTGCTTTTGAAAACATGAAAACTTGTGTCTGATCGACAATTTTCTGTTAATTTAAATTTTTTCTAGTCTTGGGGTGTTTTCCGGATAACAATAAAAAATAGTTAAGTAATTTTTTTAACACACAGACGATGTAGACCGTAGAACAAATTTAAGAGGTAGCAAACATTTTTTTTTTGGTTTTAGGTGAACTTAATATGCGTATTACCATAACGGGATCATTTCAACCACCACTGTATTTTTTGCTCAAATGGCATACATTTTTTCTTGTCTGCTCCGAATTTTCCTGCAAAGGATTCGAATTTTTTCTCTTTATGTTTCAATCCAGAATCTACAATTTTATGTCGCCACCAAATAGCGGACAGGGTGAAATGCATTCAGAGGTGTGCCTTTACCAGTCGCATGTTCACAATGTTTAGATTTTTTTTCTATTATTTAAAGCTTCTGGTTTACAGTGCATATTCGAATCTGATAGCATTCAAATGATCATCAGCAGGCTCAGGCTACTTTTTAATTTTATTAAATTTAACTTTATTTCATTTTCTATCATTTCTTATTCATTTTATTTCTCAGCCTTTGCCTTTCAGAAAAAAATGAATGAACTTGAATTTTTTTCATTTCCTATTAATTTATTTCTTCTAATTTGTATAATTTTAAATTTATTTGTATTTATAAATCAAATAAATTCATGATTAATTAATTGGCCGTCTATTTACCCACAGCGCATCAGCTGTGCTATTTAATGAATGATTCACCCACTCACTTTGAGATCACCGAATCTTTTCACACGATTGAAGAAACGTGATTTATGACTGTTCGGCGTGTGTAGGCGCAAATATGGACAGATTACTAGGAAAACAAATAAAAAACATACAAATGTATGCCTGAATATATGTACATATAAATCGACAGAATTCAAAGTTTGTCCAAAGGTGGTATTGGATTAATTTAGATTACAATTAAAATAATTCAAATATAGGAATGCGTTACAAAAATAAAAAATTAGATTGATAAAAATCTATTTGTAATAGGTTTATTCTTACTTTTCAACTGTTTGCTGTTACTTTAAAATCATGTGCATGTTTGTATACACACACATATGTTCACATATATTTTTAGGGCACTTCTTCACTTGAGTTGAGTTCATATTGAGATTATCCTTTTTGAACGATTGATTTACAGCTTCTTTTACATCAGTTGGGCATTAATTCAACATTGTGCCTACTTTGTGATTTATCTAAAGACAAAAGTGATTATTATTAATGCATATAAAGGGTCATCCAGGTATCGGATTTCAAATTGAAATAAAACAAAATTCAAATTGATTGGGCAATCTTGAGAGTTTTGATTTCTATACCACATACCCCATGCCTGATAGCTTTGTGTATACGCATACCACCGATCGCATGTGGCGTAAAATGCGTACGCTAAACGCCAATGGTTGTTTTGCTACAGATCCAAATCGTTATTGGGGCTTTCATTGGAATGAAGCTGGTGCAACCAATAATGCTTGCTCCCAATTATAAGGACTTGAAGCGCGTATTTGATGTATCAGTCGCTGCTGTGTCGAAAAGATATGGCACCAAATATACGGGTGGTATCGCCTATAATGGCATATATCAAGCAATGATTGGGCTTATGGTAAGTTGGGGGTACCTTTCTCATATTGCTTTGAATTGCGTCCTTCGCACTCAGAAGGCTGGATTGGATTTCGATTAGCAGCGGAACTGAAATTATACCTACTAGTGAGGAGATAGGGGATTCTATGTTGGCAATGACGAAGGAGATAAGTGCTTTGTCAATGCTGTAGTAAAGTATTTAAAAATATTCGTATATTTAGTTCAAGTGGATGTTCTAAATAAGACAAAACAAAAACTCTATAAGTCCAATCATAAAACCATAAACCTTAATCATACTTAAATTTGCGTGAAATAATCAAATTATTTATTTAAAATATTCTACTGAGTTGGTTAGGGAAGTTACGTTGATCCAGTTGTGATGCGAAATCATGTTTTCTTAAGAGTATACGTCAAAACATTGTAGATTGGGCTTCTGTGGTTCACAAATTTTCTTAATCCATCAATTTGTCGAGTTGCTTATAGTCCAGTGGTTCTTAAATCGATATATCTCTGAACGAATTTTGAGTTCATATGTAAAAAAAAGAATCCCAAGAATTACGCATTCGTTTAATCTCATTAAATTACGCAACTCGCAGTATTATCAGCGGATGTAAATTAAAATGTTTATAATTGTTTTGATAATTTTACGAAACACATTAATTTGACATTATTTTTAGAAAAAAATTATGAATACGCTCAGATGTAAAAAAAACTGTTTTGACAGAAGTGAAAAAAGCATTTTGTTTTGATGAAACTCTGAATTCGCGGTCGAGGTCAAAAGGGCTACCGACGCGCAAAGGAAGATAAGTTCTTTTGATACAAGTAAAATGAGAAAATGGTTAATGGACAAAATAGAAGGAGAATTTCGGGGCATTCCATGGTTTGTGAGTAAAAATATTAACGATGTATGTTAAGTAAAATAAAAAACTAAATGTGTCTAACACAAAAAATATAGTGATAAAATTTGTGTGGTGAAGTAGGGAATAAGCGTGACTCAATTAGTAAAGGTTTGCTCACTTGTGAAGTTCGGTTTTTGACACAACCTTACAAAAGGTTGCTTTTAAAAGCGTGGAAAAAGTGGAAAAAATTGGGTTCCTTTTAGTAAAAATGATAGCAAAAAAGTGTTTTTTTTTTTGGAAACAAAGTGGGAACGGCTTAAAATAAATCTTAATTGGAATTTGAATGTAAATAACATATTTTAGGGGCAACGCAAGTCTATTTTATATATGAAGATATTTATAGATATTAATAAATATACATATATAGAAGTTATTATCCGAAATTTCCAAGAATGATTTTTAATCAAGAAATGGCTTAACTTAATCCAATAATTATATTTTATCAATTGAGTTTTAAATTGAAAACAGATCGTAAAGTGACAGAAGGCCTCTTCTATTCGCCATTTAACCCATTTTTATCTCTATGCTCGATTAAAATGACGAATAATTTGCATGAGAAAACAACAACCAAGCAAGATTCGACTTATAGCTCATTCGACTGATATAACTCACTGTCATCCAAACACATGTCATTTAAGGCAGCTTATATCCCCATTTGAATTGATTTGTTTAGTTTTCAATTAATTTATAAATTTTTTTTCATCGTCAAAAAGAAAGTTTTCCAAATTCTTCACGATTTGTCCCTAGGTTGGTAACTTATGTATTTTTAAATCAACCTAGTAGATTTGAAATTCTTCGGGCGCAATGTGCCAAAAAGTTCGCCATAACATCCTGATGACATCCATCTCATACTGGTCCTGGACGTACCGATACAAACCCCTAAGCAAGTTCTTGCTACAAATTTTACTTTTCCCCCACTTTTACTCAAAATTTCATGAGTAAGCAACACAGTTGCTTGCTAACGGAGCCGATTTGTCAAGAGGGAACGAGAAAGCTGTTTACTGAGCAAACCTTTTATTATTGAATCATGGGGAATAAAAAACAGATGTTTGCTTTTAAAATATTCGCCATATTTATGAGAAATAAGTAGATGATAAATTGTTTATGAGTATGCTATAATTCTTAAGGACTGTTCCAAAGGGACGAGATACTGATGTATTGGGAGGTTGAATTAGTTTTAAAGGTTTTTTTCGAAGATTTGGGGCTTTATTGTGAAAAAACGGTACAAAATATTTTATTCGAAGTATTGGCCATCGCTAGCTACAACTTTCGACCATCTTTCGGGCAATTTCCGGATGCCGTTTCTCCAAAATTCTGGCCGCTGCTTGGCTATCCATGACTCAACCCATATTTTGGTAGCCTCGTACGAGGAGAACCGCTGGTCCGCCAAATCGAGACTCATATGCCGGAACAAATGATAATCGGACTATACGGCGGGTGGGGTAACACTTCCCAGCCAAGCGTTCCAAGGTATTTTTTGACAGGTTGAGCAACATGCGGCCGAGCGTTGTCATGTTGCAAAATAACCTTGTCGTGCCTTTTTACCGTTTCCGGCCGTTTTTCTTTCAATGCCCGGCTTAAACGCATCAATTGCAGTCGGTAACGATCCCCCGTGATTGTTTCGCCCGGTTGGAGCAGCTCAAAATATACGACGCCGACCTGATCCCACCAAATGCAGAGCATGATTTTCTTGCCGTGAATATTCTGCTTGGCCGTCGACGTTGATGCGTGGCCGGGCAAACCCTATGATTTTTTGCGTTTTGGGTTATCGTAGTGGATCCATTTTTCGTCGCCAGTCACCACCCGATGCAAAAAACCCTTCCGATTTTGTCGCTCGATCAGCAATTCGCACGTAAAAAATCGCCGTTCGACGTCGCGCAGCTTCAACTCGTACGGGACCCAATGTCCTTGCTTTTGGATCATTCCCATCGCTTTTAGACGCTTGCAAACGGTTGATTTATCAACGCCCAATGATTCAGCAAGCTCTTCTTGGGTTTGGCACGAGTCCTCGTCCTGATAAACAAAGCCTAGGGATGAGGCTTTGTCATGAATATATATTCAGTATTGCCAACGCGATAAAGTGATAAATAGCGCCATCTGTGTGTCACCTTTAAAACTAATTCAACCTCCTAATAATTTACAATAAATCGATGAAATTTTTTTACTATTAAATGAAAGTCCTCTTCATTTGCCATCTTCTAAAACCTATGTATATATGCAAAACCCAAATAAGTTGATACAAATTATTTCTCTCTTTCTTTTCGAGCTTTTTCCTTAATACTTTGCCCGAATATCGCTCGATCGGTTGAAATTCGGGACAGTCAAGTGATTAAACCTCTTTCAATATAATATATAGTTTCTCCAGTTAGATAGGTTTGCTATTGTCTGCCGACGAGAGACCGCCATTTAAAAAATCGTTTTCCATCGATTAGTGTTTCGTTATCGGAGTTTCGAATTTGTGCACTTTCAAATAGAAGTCACGCACCAATCCATCCTTTGCATATACGGGGTAAAGTATAAGAGTAAATCTTTGTTGATAGAATTATGAACACCCAACATCTGAGTCCATCTTTCAGGAATATTTATCAATTTTTTATACAGAAAACAAAGCAAATGTTACTCAGATGTTGTAAAAATTTGAATACATAATAAAAATTCTCATGTGCGTATAGAGAAAAATTATCTTCCTATGTAAAAATTAGTAAATTTTTCTGAAAAAAATTTCATTATTATTTTCAATTATGTAGATGTTTTTTTTTTTTTTGGATAGATTTAGTAAGTTAAACCGTAGTAATTGGTGGAAAAAAGCAAAAAGTGAGGTGGTATGGTTTGCGTGGCCACGAGTGTACATTTTTGTTGCTTTTTTTGAAATTTTTTTTTTTTTGGAAGCACTGATTTTAATCTTCACATTTTTTTTTCTTTTCAGAAAAAATAGTTTTTCAAATTGGTTGCGTTTAAATGAAGAACTTCTTATTTGTTTCAGTCCCAAAAATTTTGCCACAGAATGTCAAAAGGATTCAGAGTTTTTATTCAAAGTTGTCATGGAAAAATATGATATCTTTAATTGAATTTCGCAAATTGTATAGGACAGTTAGACGCATAAACGCCCTATGGCGATTTAGTAAGTGAATATCATAATTATGCAAGTTTCTAGTGGGTCAGAAATGCCCACAGGGTTTGCCATTCTCATATGTCGAACCATAGTTAAAGATTTCGATAGTCCTCATGCAGCTTAAAAAAAAACACGATAGAATATTGCACAAAATTAATCACCCTATCGGAAGATTTATAATTTTATAATTTTTGCAAATGACGACGTGCGCCAATCATATTTAACATTTGTGAGCTATATAATTGCAGTATATAAACAGTTAACCAATGGGGCGCGTAAAGATCAAAATAAAGATTTTCATCACTCAAAATCATTTTCCTTTGTTTAGTAAAAACGTTATTCAAAAACGAAATTGAATTATTAGCTTTGTGCCACCTTGTATAATTCCTATGCTTTACTATGTGTTTTGCCGATGTTTTACTCGAACATTAGTTTCATATTTTACCTATATTTTATATCTACAGCAGCCGCAAAGGGCCAATAGCTTTTAGTTAAAGTTTTTTATTACAGAAATGAACTCGTTTCCGCCGGGAGCAAATGCTTTAAAAAAACAAGTCTGCTCTGTAATTGAATGCTTCCTGTCCACAGTGAGCCCAAGCGAGTGATAGTGACGCAAACAAATTAGGTGGAAAATTAATCGTCGTAATTTACGGTTTTCCATAGAATTCTCCTAATGAACTAAGTATGAACTATATTTCAGAATATGCCAGTATTTTTTCACATATGTCGATATGTATGCCTGTACATATAATGTAGGTCCATAAAGTAATGTTTACATGCATATACAAGTATGCAGCAAAGTTATTCCTATTCTAGAATAAAAGCTATTACAGGCCTAGTAAAATACTGGTTCTATGTAAACCACTAATTTCGGTAACGCCTATGTAAAGGAATAAAAAATTATATTATTTCACAAGACGGCAGTAGCTAAGGCGAGTACAGCAAGAATGATAGTCTAAGAAGTTTGTCCATCTGAAGCAAAATTGTGAGAGTAACTATGGCAGTCGCGTCACATGGGCAGCATTCTGCCGGTGACATGAGCCGGGACCAAGGCGAATTGAAAACTGAAGGTGGCGCCTTTCGAAAACCGCTACATTATTGTACATAATAATACAAAAGAAATAAACAGACAGGAGAAAGCGTGGCTTGGTAATATTGTGATTTGTGGTATTTAAACTAAACAAACGAATGCATTTTTACCCGTGCCGTGGCAAGAAAGTGTGTGTGTGTGTGTGTGTATACTCAGTCTTGCCATAAATTTTGAAACAAATTTTAAAATGCATACAGCGAGAAAAATTCGCAAAACAAGTTCCGTTATTTTTGCTTTTCTCCGCATGCATTCTCTCCATAAATTATACTCAGTTTCGCGACAAATTTTACTTGTTAATAATGGAGTGGAGCGCTAAGGAAAAACTCATTGCAGTGATCGCATTACAAAAGTGTGGTAAAAGTGCAAGTGAGATTTACGAATTGCTGAAAAAACTTAACATTTCCATAATGTTTGTTAACTGCACGATCAATCGTTCTTCCCAAACGTCTGAAGTGACAGACAGGAAACGAAGTCTTTGCCCTCGCGTGGTTCGAACCAGTGCAACCATAAAAGCCGTTCGAGAAAGAATTCGCACAAATCCCCTTAAAAAGTAGAAAATCATGTCGAAGGAATTCATTTCCAGATCCCTTTTTCATCGATCAGATCCCTGTCAAAACTAATTAGAGAGGATCTGCACCTGAAAGCTTTCCGGCGCTCAACTGGTCATCTTTTCACAACGCGCTTGATGAAAATTCAACTCGACAGATGCAAGCAGCTTCTTAGTTGGCACGTGGTCAACGGACATGAAAGTATTCTTTTCACAGATGAGAAAATGTTCACTGTTGAAGAAGTTTTTAATAAGCAAAGCGACAACTTCCATGCAAAAATTTCTACATACACAAAAAATGTTATTTCAAGAAGTGTCTTGTAACAGCTTTACATCTCTTCATTTCTGCGAAAAAGGGGTTAAGACCGGGGCAAAAGTGTACCAGGAGGATGTCTTAGAAGACGTGGTGAAGCAGTTGAGCAGTACTCTCTTCAATGGAAAACGTTGGATCCTCCAGCAAGATTCCGCCCCAGCCTATGGCAAAAACCACCCAGCAGTGGTTAAAAAACAATATTCCTGGGTTCATAGTCACAGAAGATTGGCCGTCTGGAAGTCCAGATCTGAATCCATTAGACTACAATTTGTGGTCAGAATTGCAGAACATGACCTGTCGAAGACCTCACACAAATTTGGAGAATCTGAAACATTCTTTGGTTCGAGCAGCGGCGCCAATATCCATGGAAAGCGTGCGTGTTGCAATAGGTGAATGGCCTAATCGTTTGAAGGCTTGTGTAAAAGCAATTAGTGAACTTTTTGAATGAAAATTTTAATTTTTTTAATATTTACATGATTACATAAAGCCAACTTCATTAAAAACAGTATTATAATTTCATATCCATAACGGACTTAACTTGTAACGGAATTAATGGCAGGACTAAGTTATAATTTCTTGTGTTTGGTAGTTTCTATAACTTTCGCGTACTCTTCGCCTTCACAAATAAGCAGTTTCCCTTAAGTTTGCTTTGTGTATACTCGGGACATGACGTCGCTGCGAATTTGTAAGGCGCAATCTTGTATTCTATCATCTTGAGCGGAGGCTGTGTTGTCT
>NW_026562207.1:0-78727 GCF_027943255.1 Anastrepha obliqua
ACTTTCATTAAAAGTTAGATAAGACTCTCTTCTTTTCAACAATGTACACTTCTTTGACAATTGGTTGGAAATTGGATGTAAAACAATCAGAAAATGTCACATAAAAGCCTCATTGACTCGAATTTTTTTGAAACTTTTTTTGGCGGTAAAAGAGTCCCATAGTTCCCTCAATTCTGCTCCGATTTCGCTGAAACTTTCATTAAAAGTTAGATAAGACTCTCCTCTTTCCAACAATGTATACTTCTTTGGCAATTGGTTGGAAATTGATGTAAAACAATCAGAAAATGTCACATAAAAGCCTCATTGACTCGAATTTTTTTGAAACTTTTTTTGGCGGTAAAAGTCGCATAGTTCCCTCAATTCTGCTCCGATTTCGCTGAAATTTTCATTAAAAGTTAGATAAGACTCTCCTCTTTCCAACAATGTACACTTCTTTGGCAATTGGTTGGAAATTGGATGTAAAACAATCACAAAATGTCAGAAAAAGCCTTTCCGACTCGAATTTTTCTGAACATTTTTGGCGGTAAAAGTCCCATAGTTCCCTCAATTCTGCTCCGATTTCGCTGAAACTTTCATTAAAAGTTAGATAAGACTCTTCTCTTTCCAACAGTGTATACTTCTTTGGCAATTGGTTGGAAATTGGATGTAAAACAATCAGAAAATGTCACATAAAAGCCTCATTGACTCGAATTTTTTTGAAACTTTTTTTGGCGGTAAAAGTCCCATAGTTCCCTCAATTCTGCTCGATTTCGCTGAAACTTTCATTAAAAGTTAGATAAGACTCTCCTCTTTCCAACGATGTACACTCCTTTGGCAATTTGTTGGAAATTGGATGTAAAACAATCACAAAATGTCAGAAAAAAGCCTTTCTGGACTCGAATTTTTCTGAACATTTTTGGCGGTAAAAGTCCCATAGTTCCCTCAATTCTGCTCCGATTTCGCTGAAACTTTCATTAAAAGTTAGATAAGACTCTTCTCTTTCCAACAGTGTATACTTCTTTGGCAATTGGTTGGAAATTGGATGTAAAACAATCAGAAAATGTCACATAAAAGCCTCATTGACTCGAATTTTTTTGAAACTTTTTTTGGCGGTAAAAGTCCCATAGTTCCCTCAATTCTGCTCCGATTTCGCTGAAACTTTCATTAAAAGTTAGATAAGACTCTCCTCTTTCCAACAATGTACACTTCTTTGGCAATTGGTTGGAAATTGGATGTAAAACAATCACAAAATGTCAGAAAAAAGCCTTTCCGACTCGAATTTTTCTGAACATTTTTGGCGGTAAAAGTCCCATAGTTCCCTCAATTCTGCTCCGATTTCGCTGAAACTTTCATTAAAGTTAGATAAGACTCTCCTCTTTCCAACAATGTACACCTCTTTGGCAATTGGTTGGAAATTGGATGTAAAACAATCAGAAAATGTCACATAAAAGCCTCATTGACTCGAATTTTTTTGAAACTTTTTTTGTCGGTAAAAGTCCCATAGTTCCCTCAATTCTGCTCCGATTTCGCTGAAATTTTCATTAAAAGTTAGATAAGACTCTCCTCTTTCCAACAATGTACACTTCTTTGGCAATTGGTTGAAATTGGATGTAAAACAATCACAAAATGTCAGAAAAAAGCCTTTCCGACTCGAATTTTTCTGACATTTTTGGCGGTAAAAGTCGTATAGTTCCCTCACTTCTGCTCCGATTTCGCTGAAACTTTCATTAAAAGTTAGATAAGACTCTCCTCTTTCCAACAATGTACACTTCTTTGGCAATTGGTTGGAAATTGGATGTAAAACAATCACAAAATGTCAGAAAAAAGCCTTTCTGACTCGAATTTTTCTGAACATTTTTGGCGGTAAAAGTCCATAGTTCCCTCAATTCTGCTCCGATTTCGCTGAAACTTTCATTAAAAGTTAGATAAGACTCTCCTCTTTCCAATGATGTACACTTCTTTGGCAATTGGTTGGAAATTGGATGTAAAACAATCAGAAAATGTCACATAAAAGCCTCATTGACTCGAATTTTTTTGAAACTTTTTTTGGCGGTAAAAGTCCCATAGTTCCCTCAATTCTGCTCCGATTTCGCTGAAACTTTCATTAAAAGTTAGATAAGACTCTCCTCTTTCCAACAATGTACACTCCTTTGGCAATTGGTTGGAAATTGGATGTAAAACAATCACAAAATGTCAGAAAAAAGCCTCATTGACTCGAATTTTTTTGAAACTTTTTTTGGCGGTAAAAGTCCCATAGTTCCCTCAATTCTGCTTCGATTTCGCTGAAACTTTCATTAAAAGTTAGATAAGACTCTCCTCTTTCCAATGATGTACACTTCTTTGGCAATTGGTTGGAAATTGGATGTAAAACAATCACAAAATGTCAGAAAAAAGCCTTTCCGACTCGAATTTTTCTGAACATTTTTGGCGGTAAAAGTCGCATAGTTCCCTCAATTCTGCTCCGATTTCGCTGAAACTTTCATTAAAAGTTAGATACTACTCTCCTCTTTCCAACAATGTACACTTCTTTGGCAATTGGTTGGAAATTGGATGTAAAACAATCAGAAAATGTCACATAAAAGCCTCATTGACTCGAATTTTTTTGAAACTTTTTTCGGCGGTAAAAGTCGCATAGTTTCCCTCAATTCTGCTCCGATTTCGCTGAAACTTTCATTAGAAGTTAGGTAAGACTCTCCTCTTTCCAACAATGTACACTTCTTTGACAATTGGTTGGAAATTGGATGTAAAAACAATCACAAAATGTCAGAAAAAAGCCTTTCCGACTCGAATTTTTCTGAACATTTTTGGCGGTAAAAGTCCCATAGTTCCCTCAATTCTGCTCCGATTTCGCTGAAACTTTCATTAAAGTTAGATAAGACTCTCCTCTTTCCAAAAATGTACACTTCTTTGGCAATTTGTTGGAAATTGGATGTAAAACAATCACAAAATGTCAGAAAAAAGCCTTTCTGACTCGAATTTTTCTGAACATTTTTGGCGGTAAAAGTCGCATAGTTCCCTCAATTCTGCTCCGATTTCGCTGAAACTTTCATTAAAAGTTAGATAAGACTCTCTTCTTTTCAACAATGTACACTTCTTTGACAATTGGTTGGAAATTGGATGTAAAACAATCAGAAAATGTCACATAAAAGCCTCATTGACTCGAATTTTTTTGAAACTTTTTTTGGCGGTAAAAGTCCCATAGTTCCCTCAATTCTGCTCCGATTTCGCTGAAACTTTCATTAAAAGTTAGATAAGACTCTCCTCTTTCCAACAATGTACACTTCTTTGGCAATTGGTTGGAAATTGGATGTAAAACAATCACAAAATGTCAGAAAAAAGCCTTTCCGACTCGAATTTTTCTGAACATTTTTGGCGGTAAAAGTCCCATAGTTCCCTCAATTCTGCTCCGATTTCGCTGAAACTTTCATTAAAGTTAGATAAGACTCTCCTCTTTCCAACGATGTACACTCCTTTGGCAATTGGTTGGAAATTGGATGTAAAACAATCAGAAAATGTCACATAAAAGCCTCATTGACTCGAATTTTTTTGAAACTTTTTTTGGCGGTAAAAGTCCCATAGTTCCCTCAATTCTGCTCCGATTTCGCTGAAACTTTCATTAAAAGTTAGATAAGACTCTCCTCTTTCCAACAATGTACACTCCTTTGGCAATTGGTTGGAAATTGGATGTAAAACAATCACAAAATGTCAGAAAAAAGCCTCATTGACTCGAATTTTTTTGAAACTTTTTTTGGCGGTAAAAGTCCCATAGTTCCCTCAATTCTGCTTCGATTTCGCTGAAACTTTCATTAAAAGTTAGATAAGACTCTCCTCTTTCCAACGATGTACACTCCTTTGGCAATTGGTTGGAAATTGGATGTAAAACAATCACAAAATGTCAGAAAAAAGCCTCATTGACTCGAATTTTTTGAAACTTTTTTTTGGCGGTAAAAGTCCCATAGTTCCCTCAATTCTGCTTCGATTTCGCTGAAACTTTCATTAAAAGTTAGATAAGACTCTCCTCTTTCCAATGATGTACACTTCTTTGGCAATTGGTTGGAAATTGGATGTAAAACAATCACAAAATGTCAGAAAAAAGCCTTTCCGACTCGAATTTTTCTGAACATTTTTGGCGGTAAAAGTCGCATAGTTCCCTCAATTCTGCTCCGATTTCGCTGAAACTTTCATTAAAAGTTAGATACTACTCTCCTCTTTCCAACAATGTACACTTCTTTGGCAATTGGTTGGAAATTGGATGTAAAACAATCAGAAAATGTCACATAAAAGCCTCATTGACTCGAATTTTTTTGAAACTTTTTTCGGCGGTAAAAGTCGCATAGTTCCCTCAATTCTGCTCCGATTTCGCTGAAACTTTCATTAGAAGTTAGGTAAGACTCTCCTCTTTCCAACAATGTACACTTCTTTGACAATTGGTTGGAAATTGGATGTAAAACAATCACAAAATGTCAGAAAAAAGCCTTTCCGACTCGAATTTTTCTGAACATTTTTGGCGGTAAAAGTCCCATAGTTCCCTCAATTCTGCTCGATTTCGCTGAAACTTTCATTAAAAGTTAGATAAGACTCTCCTCTTTCCAAAAATGTACACTTCTTTGGCAATTTGTTGGAAATTGGATGTAAAACAATCACAAAATGTCAGAAAAAAGCCTTTCTGACTCGAATTTTTCTGAACATTTTTGGCGGTAAAAGTCGCATAGTTCCCTCAATTCTGCTCCGATTTCGCTGAAACTTTCATTAAAAGTTAGATAAGACTCTCTTCTTTTCAACAATGTACACTTCTTTGACAATTGGTTGGAAATTGGATGTAAAACAATCAGAAAATGTCACATAAAAGCCTCATTGACTCGAATTTTTTTGAAACTTTTTTTGGCGGTAAAAGTCCCATAGTTCCCTCAATTCTGCTCCGATTTCGCTGAAACTTTCATTAAAAGTTAGATAAGACTCTCCTCTTTCCAACAATGTACACTTCTTTGGCAATTGGTTGGAAATTGGATGTAAAACAATCACAAAATGTCAGAAAAAAGCCTTTCCGACTCGAATTTTTCTGAACATTTTGGCGGTAAAAGTCCCATAGTTCCCTCAATTCTGCTCCGATTTCGCTGAAACTTTCATTAAAAGTTAGATAAGACTCTCCTCTTTCCAACGATGTACACTCCTTTGGCAATTGGTTGGAAATTGGATGTAAAACAATCAGAAAATGTCACATAAAAGCCTCATTGACTCGAATTTTTTTGAAACTTTTTTTGGCGGTAAAAGTCCCATAGTTCCCTCAATTCTGCTCCGATTTCGCTGAAACTTTCATTAAAAGTTAGATAAGACTCTCCTCTTTCCAACAATGTACACTCCTTTGGCAATTGGTTGGAAATTGGATGTAAAACAATCACAAAATGTCAGAAAAAAGCCTCATTGACTCGAATTTTTTTGAAACTTTTTTTGGCGGTAAAAGTCCCATAGTTCCCTCAATTCTGCTTCGATTTCGCTGAAACTTTCATTAAAAGTTAGATAAGACTCTCCTCTTTCCAACGATGTACACTCCTTTGGCAATTGGTTGGAAATTGGATGTAAAACAATCACAAAATGTCAGAAAAAAGCCTTTCTGACTCGAATTTTTCTGAACATTTTTGGCGGTAAAAGTCGCATAGTTCCCTCAATTCTGCTCCGATTTCGCTGAAACTTCATTAAAAGTTAGATACGACTCTCCTCTTTCCAACAATGTACACTTCTTGGCAATTGGTTGGAAATTGGATGTAAAACAATCAGAAAATGTCACATAAAAAGCCTCATTGACTCGAATTTTTTTGAAACTTTTTTTGGCGGTAAAAGTCCATAGTTTCCCTCAATTCTGCTCCGATTTCGCTGAAACTTTCATTAAAAGTTAGATAAGACTCTCCTCTTTCCAACAATGTACACTCCTTTGGCAATTGGTTGGAAATTGGATGTAAAACAATCACAAAATGTCAGAAAAAAGCCTTTCCGACTCGAATTTTTCTGAACATTTTTGGCGGTAAAAGTCGCATAGTTCCCTCAATTCTGCTCTGATTTCGCTGAAACTTTCATTAAAAGTTAGATAAGATTCTCCTCTTTCCAACAATGTACACTTCTTTCGCAATTTGTTGGAAATTGGATGTAAAACAATCACAAAATGTCAGAAAAAAGCCTTTCCGACTCGAATTTTTCTGAACATTTTTGGCGGTAAAAGTCCCATAGTTCCCTCAATTCTGCTCCGATTTCGCTGAAACTTTCATTAAAAGTTAGATAAGACTCTTCGCTTTCCAACAATGTACACTTCTTTGGCAATTGGTTGGAAATTGGATGTAAAACAATCAGAAAATGTCACATAAAAGCCTCATTGACTCGAATTTTTTTGAAACTTTTTTTGGCGGTAAAAGTCCCATAGTTCCCTCAATTCTGCTCCGATTTCGCTGAAACTTTCATTAAAAGTTAGATAAGACTCTCCTCTTTCCAACAATGTACACTTCTTTGGCAATTGGTTGGAAATTGGATGTAAAACAATCACAAAATGTCAGAAAAAAGCCTTTCCGACTCGAATTTTTCTGAACATTTTTGGCGGTAAAAGTCCCATAGTTCCCTCAATTCTGCTCCGATTTCGCTGAAACTTTCATTAAAAGTTAGATAAGACTCTCCTCTTTCCAAAAATGTACACTTCTTTGGCAATTTGTTGGAAATTGGATGTAAAACAATCACAAAATGTCAGAAAAAAGCCTTTCTGACTCGAATTTTTCTGAACATTTTTGGCGGTAAAAGTCGCATAGTTCCCTCAATTCTGCTCCGATTTCGCTGAAACTTTCATTAAAAGTTAGATAAGACTCTCTTCTTTTCAACAATGTACACTTCTTTGACAATTGGTTGGAAATTGGATGTAAAACAATCAGAAAATGTCACATAAAAGCCTCATTGACTCGAATTTTTTTGAAACTTTTTTTGGCGGTAAAAGTCCCATAGTTCCCTCAATTCTGCTCCGATTTCGCTGAAACTTTCATTAAAAGTTAGATAAGACTCTCCTCTTTCCAACAATGTACACTTCTTTGGCAATTGGTTGGAAATTGGATGTAAAACAATCACAAAATGTCAGAAAAAAGCCTTTCCGACTCGAATTTTTCTGAACATTTTTGGCGGTTAAAAGTCCCATAGTTCCCTCAATTCTGCTCCGATTTCGCTGAAACTTTCATTAAAAGTTAGATAAGACTCTCCTCTTTCCAACGATGTACACTCCTTTGGCAATTGGTTGGAAATTGGATGTAAAACAATCAGAAAATGTCACATAAAAGCCTCATTGACTCGAATTTTTTTGAAACTTTTTTTTGGCGGTAAAAGTCCCATAGTTCCCTCAATTCTGCTCCGATTTCGCTGAAACTTTCATTAAAAGTTAGATAAGACTCTCCTCTTTCCAACAATGTACACTCCTTTGGCAATTGGTTGGAAATTGGATGTAAAACAATCACAAAATGTCAGAAAAAAGCCTCATTGACTCGAATTTTTTTGAAACTTTTTTTGGCGGTAAAAGTCCCATAGTTCCCTCAATTCTGCTTCGATTTCGCTGAAACTTTCATTAAAAGTTAGATAAGACTCTCCTCTTTCCAACGATGTACACTCCTTTGGCAATTGGTTGGAAATTGGATGTAAAACAATCACAAAATGTCAGAAAAAAGCCTCATTGACTCGAATTTTTTTGAAACTTTTTTTGGCGGTAAAAGTCCCATAGTTCCCTCAATTCTGCTTCGATTTCGCTGAAACTTTCATTAAAAGTTAGATAAGACTCTCCTCTTTCCAATGATGTACACTTCTTTGGCAATTGGTTGGAAATTGGATGTAAAACAATCACAAAATGTCAGAAAAAAGCCTTTCCGACTCGAATTTTTCTGAACATTTTTGGCGGTAAAAGTCGCATAGTTCCCTCAATTCTGCTCCGATTTCGCTGAAACTTTCATTAAAAGTTAGATACTACTCTCCTCTTTCCAACAATGTACACTTCTTTGGCAATTGGTTGGAAATTGGATGTAAAACAATCAGAAAATGTCACATAAAAGCCTCATTGACTCGAATTTTTTTGAAACTTTTTTCGGCGGTAAAAGTCGCATAGTTCCCTCAATTCTGCTCCGATTTCGCTGAAACTTTCATTAGAAGTTAGGTAAGACTCTCCTCTTTCCAACAATGTACACTTCTTTGACAATTGGTTGGAAATTGGATGTAAAACAATCACAAAATATCAGAAAAAAGCCTTTCCGACTCGAATTTTTCTGAACATTTTTGGCGGTAAAAGTCCCATAGTTCCCTCAATTCTGCTCCGATTTCGCTGAAACTTTCATTAAAAGTTAGATAAGACTCTCCTCTTTCCAAAAATGTACACTTCTTTGGCAATTTGTTGGAAATTGGATGTAAAACAATCACAAAATGTCAGAAAAAAGCCTTTCTGACTCGAATTTTTCTGAACATTTTTGGCGGTAAAAGTCGCATAGTTCCCTCAATTCTGCTCCGATTTCGCTGAAACTTTCATTAAAAGTTAGATAAGACTCTCTTCTTTTCAACAATGTACACTTCTTTGACAATTGGTTGGAAATTGGATGTAAAACAATCAGAAAATGTCACATAAAAGCCTCATTGACTCGAATTTTTTTGAAACTTTTTTTGGCGGTAAAAGTCCCATAGTTCCCTCAATTCTGCTCCGATTTCGCTGAAACTTTCATTAAAAGTTAGATAAGACTCTCCTCTTTCCAACAATGTACACTTCTTTGGCAATTGGTTGGAAATTGGATGTAAAACAATCACAAAATGTCAGAAAAAAGCCTTTCCGACTCGAATTTTTCTGAACATTTTTGGCGGTAAAAGTCCCATAGTTCCCTCAATTCTGCTCCGATTTCGCTGAAACTTTCATTAAAAGTTAGATAAGACTCTCCTCTTTCCAACGATGTACACTCCTTTGGCAATTGGTTGGAAATTGGATGTAAAACAATCAGAAAATGTCACATAAAAGCCTCATTGACTCGAATTTTTTTGAAACTTTTTTTGGCGGTAAAAGTCCCATAGTTCCCTCAATTCTGCTCCGATTTCGCTGAAACTTTCATTAAAAGTTAGATAAGACTCTCCTCTTTCCAACAATGTACACTCCTTTGGCAATTGGTTGGAAATTGGATGTAAAACAATCACAAAATGTCAGAAAAAAGCCTCATTGACTCGAATTTTTTTGAAACTTTTTTTGGCGGTAAAAGTCCCATAGTTCCCTCAATTCTGCTTCGATTTCGCTGAAACTTTCATTAAAAGTTAGATAAGACTCTCCTCTTTCCAACGATGTACACTCCTTTGGCAATTGGTTGGAAATTGGATGTAAAACAATCACAAAATGTCAGAAAAAAGCCTTTCTGACTCGAATTTTTCTGAACATTTTTGGCGGTAAAAGTCGCATAGTTCCCTCAATTCTGCTCCGATTTCGCTGAAACTTTCATTAAAAGTTAGATACGACTCTCCTCTTTCCAACAATGTACACTTCTTTGGCAATTGGTTGGAAATTGGATGTAAAACAATCAGAAAATGTCACATAAAAGCCTCATTGACTCGAATTTTTTTGAAACTTTTTTTGGCGGTAAAAGTCCCATAGTTCCCTCAATTCTGCTTCGATTTCGCTGAAACTTTCATTAAAAGTTAGATAAGACTCTCCTCTTTCCAACAATGTACACTCCTTTGGCAATTGGTTGGAAATTGGATGTAAAACAATCACAAAATGTCAGAAAAAAGCCTTTCCGACTCGAATTTTTCTGAACATTTTTGGCGGTAAAAGTCGCATAGTTCCCTCAATTCTGCTCTGATTTCGCTGAAACTTTCATTAAAAGTTAGATAAGATTCTCCTCTTTCCAACAATGTACACTTCTTTCGCAATTTGTTGGAAATTGGATGTAAAACAATCACAAAATGTCAGAAAAAAGCCTTTCCGACTCGAATTTTTCTGAACATTTTTGGCGGTAAAAGTCCCATAGTTCCCTCAATTCTGCTCCGATTTCGCTGAAACTTTCATTAAAAGTTAGATAAGACTCTTCGCTTTCCAACAATGTACACTTCTTTGGCAATTGGTTGGAAATTGGATGTAAAACAATCAGAAAATGTCACATAAAAGCCTCATTGACTCGAATTTTTTTGAAACTTTTTTTGGCGGTAAAAGTCCCATAGTTCCCTCAATTCTGCTCCGATTTCGCTGAAACTTTCATTAAAAGTTAGATAAGACTCTCCTCTTTCCAACAATGTACACTTCTTTGGCAATTGGTTGGAAATTGGATGTAAAACAATCACAAAATGTCAGAAAAAAGCCTTTCCGACTCGAATTTTTCTGAACATTTTTGGCGGTAAAAGTCCCATAGTTCCCTCAATTCTGCTCCGATTTCGCTGAAACTTTCATTAAAAGTTAGATAAGACTCTCCTCTTTCCAAAAATGTACACTTCTTTGGCAATTTGTTGGAAATTGGATGTAAAACAATCACAAAATGTCAGAAAAAAGCCTTTCTGACTCGAATTTTTCTGAACATTTTTGGCGGTAAAAGTCGCATAGTTCCCTCAATTCTGCTCCGATTTCGCTGAAACTTTCATTAAAAGTTAGATAAGACTCTCTTCTTTTCAACAATGTACACTTCTTTGACAATTGGTTGGAAATTGGATGTAAAACAATCAGAAAATGTCACATAAAAGCCTCATTGACTCGAATTTTTTTGAAACTTTTTTTGGCGGTAAAAGTCCCATAGTTCCCTCAATTCTGCTCCGATTTCGCTGAAACTTTCATTAAAAGTTAGATAAGACTCTCCTCTTTCCAACAATGTACACTTCTTTGGCAATTGGTTGGAAATTGGATGTAAAACAATCACAAAATGTCAGAAAAAAGCCTTTCCGACTCGAATTTTTCTGAACATTTTTGGCGGTAAAAGTCCCATAGTTCCCTCAATTCTGCTCCGATTTCGCTGAAACTTTCATTAAAAGTTAGATAAGACTCTTCTCTTTCCAACAATGTACATTTCTTTGGCAATTGGTTGGAAATTGGATGTAAAACAATCAGAAAATGTCACATAAAAGCCTCATTGACTCGAATTTTTTTGAAACTTTTTTTGGCGGTAAAAGTCCCATAGTTCCCTCAATTCTGCTCCGATTTCGCTGAAACTTTCATTAAAAGTTAGATAAGACTCTCTTCTTTCCAACAATGTACACTTCTTTGGCAATTTGTTGGAAATTGGATGTAAAACAATCACAAAATGTCAGAAAAAAGCCTTTCTGACTCGAATTTTTCTGAACATTTTTGGCGGTAAAAGTCCCATAGTTCCCTCAATTCTGCTCCGATTTCGCTGAAACTTTCATTAAAAGTTAGATAAGACTCTTCTCTTTCCAACAGTGTATACTTCTTTGGCAATTGGTTGGAAATTGGATGTAAAACAATCAGAAAATGTCACATAAAAGCCTCATTGACTCGAATTTTTTTGAAACTTTTTTTGGCGGTAAAAGTCCCATAGTTCCCTCAATTCTGCTCCGATTTCGCTGAAACTTTCATTAAAAGTTAGATAAGACTCTCCTCTTTCCAACAATGTACACTTCTTTGGCAATTGGTTGGAAATTGGATGTAAAACAATCACAAAATGTCAGAAAAAAGCCTTTCCGACTCGAATTTTTCTGAACATTTTTGGCGGTAAAAGTCCCATAGTTCCCTCAATTCTGCTCCGATTTCGCTGAAACTTTCATTAAAAGTTAGATAAGACTCTCCTCTTTCCAACAATGTACACCTCTTTGGCAATTGGTTGGAAATTGGATGTAAAACAATCAGAAAATGTCACATAAAAGCCTCATTGACTCGAATTTTTTTGAAACTTTTTTTGTCGGTAAAAGTCCCATAGTTCCCTCAATTCTGCTCCGATTTCGCTGAAATTTTCATTAAAAGTTAGATAAGACTCTCCTCTTTCCAACAATGTACACTTCTTTGGCAATTGGTTGGAAATTGGATGTAAAACAATCACAAAATGTCAGAAAAAAGCCTTTCCGACTCGAATTTTTCTGAACATTTTTGGCGGTAAAAGTCGTATAGTTCCCTCACTTCTGCTCCGATTTCGCTGAAACTTTCATTAAAAGTTAGATAAGACTCTCCTCTTTCCAACAATGTACACTTCTTTGGCAATTGGTTGGAAATTGGATGTAAAACAATCACAAAATGTCAGAAAAAAGCCTTTCTGACTCGAATTTTTCTGAACATTTTTGGCGGTAAAAGTCCCATAGTTCCCTCAATTCTGCTCCGATTTCGCTGAAACTTTCATTAAAAGTTAGATAAGACTCTCCTCTTTCCAATGATGTACACTTCTTTGGCAATTGGTTGGAAATTGGATGTAAAACAATCAGAAAATGTCACATAAAAGCCTCATTGACTCGAATTTTTTTGAAACTTTTTTTGGCGGTAAAAGTCCCATAGTTCCCTCAATTCTGCTCCGATTTCGCTGAAACTTTCATTAAAAGTTAGATAAGACTCTCCTCTTTCCAACAATGTACACTCCTTTGGCAATTGGTTGGAAATTGGATGTAAAACAATCACAAAATGTCAGAAAAAAGCCTCATTGACTCGAATTTTTTTGAAACTTTTTTTGGCGGTAAAAGTCCCATAGTTCCCTCAATTCTGCTTCGATTTCGCTGAAACTTTCATTAAAAGTTAGATAAGACTCTCCTCTTTCCAATGATGTACACTTCTTTGGCAATTGGTTGGAAATTGGATGTAAAACAATCACAAAATGTCAGAAAAAAGCCTTTCCGACTCGAATTTTTCTGAACATTTTTGGCGGTAAAAGTCGCATAGTTCCCTCAATTCTGCTCCGATTTGGCTGAAACTTTCATTAAAAGTTAGATACTACTCTCCTCTTTCCAACAATGTACACTTCTTTGGCAATTGGTTGGAAATTGGATGTAAAACAATCAGAAAATGTCACATAAAAGCCTCATTGACTCGAATTTTTTTGAAACTTTTTTTGGCGGTAAAAGTCCCATAGTTCCCTCAATTCTGCTCCGATTTCGCTGAAACTTTCATTAAAAGTTAGATAAGACTCTCCTCTTTCCAACAATGTACACTTCTTTGGCAATTGGTTGGAAATTGGATGTAAAACAATCACAAAATGTCAGAAAAAAGCCTTTCCGACTCGAATTTTTCTGAACATTTTTGGCGGTAAAAGTCGCATAGTTCCCTCAATTCTGCTCTGATTTCGCTGAAACTTTCATTAAAAGTTAGATAAGATTCTCCTCTTTCCAACAATGTACACTTCTTTCGCAATTTGTTGGAAATTGGATGTAAAACAATCACAAAATGTCAGAAAAAAGCCTTTCCGACTCGAATTTTTCTGAACATTTTTGGCGGTAAAAGTCCCATAGTTCCCTCAATTCTGCTCCGATTTCGCTGAAACTTTCATTAAAAGTTAGATAAGACTCTCCTCTTTCCAACAATGTACACTTCTTTGGCAATTGGTTGGAAATTGGATGTAAAACAATCAGAAAATGTCACATAAAAGCCTCATTGACTCGAATTTTTTTGAAACTTTTTTTGGCGGTAAAAGTCCCATAGTTCCCTCAATTCTGCTCCGATTTCGCTGAAACTTTCATTAAAAGTTAGATAAGACTCTCCTCTTTCCAACAATGTACACTTCTTTGGCAATTGGTTGGAAATTGGATGTAAAACAATCACAAAATGTCAGAAAAAAGCCTTTCTGACTCGAATTTTTCTGAACATTTTTGGCGGTAAAAGTCCCATAGTTCCCTCAATTCTGCTCCGATTTCGCTGAAACTTTCATTAAAAGTTAGATAAGACTCTTCTCTTTCCAACAGTGTATACTTCTTTGGCAATTGGTTGGAAATTGGATGTAAAACAATCAGAAAATGTCACATAAAAGCCTCATTGACTCGAATTTTTTTGAAACTTTTTTTGGCGGTAAAAGTCCCATAGTTCCCTCAATTCTGCTCCGATTTCGCTGAAACTTTCATTAAAAGTTAGATAGGACTCTCCTCTTTCCAACAATGTACACTTCTTTGGCAATTGGTTGGAAATTGGATGTAAAACAATCACAAAATGTCAGAAAAAAGCCTTTCCGACTCGAATTTTTCTGAACATTTTTGGCGGTAAAAGTCCCATAGTTCCCTCAATTCTGCTCCGATTTCGCTGAAACTTTCATTAAAAGTTAGATAAGACTCTCCTCTTTCCAACAATGTACACCTCTTTGGCAATTGGTTGGAAATTGGATGTAAAACAATCAGAAAATGTCACATAAAAGCCTCATTGACTCGAATTTTTTTGAAACTTTTTTTGTCGGTAAAAGTCCCATAGTTCCCTCAATTCTGCTCCGATTTCGCTGAAATTTTCATTAAAAGTTAGATAAGACTCTCCTCTTTCCAACAATGTACACTTCTTTGGCAATTGGTTGGAAATTGGATGTAAAACAATCACAAAATGTCAGAAAAAAGCCTTTCCGACTCGAATTTTTCTGAACATTTTTGGCGGTAAAAGTCGCATAGTTCCCTCAATTCTGCTCCGATTTCGCTGAAACTTTCATTAAAAGTTAGATAAGACTCTCCTCTTTCCAACAATGTACACTTCTTTGGCAATTGGTTGGAAATTGGATGTAAAACAATCACAAAATGTCAGAAAAAAGCCTTTCTGACTCGAATTTTTCTGAACATTTTTGGCGGTAAAAGTCCCATAGTTCCCTCAATTCTGCTCCGATTTCGCTGAAACTTTCATTAAAAGTTAGATAAGACTCTCCTCTTTCCAACGATGTACACTCCTTTGGCAATTGGTTGGAAATTGGATGTAAAACAATCAGAAAATGTCACATAAAAGCCTCATTGACTCGAATTTTTTTGAAACTTTTTTTGGCGGTAAAAGTCCCATAGTTCCCTCAATTCTGCTCCGATTTCGCTGAAACTTTCATTAAAAGTTAGATAAGACTCTCCTCTTTCCAACAATGTACACTCCTTTGGCAATTGGTTGGAAATTGGATGTAAAACAATCACAAAATGTCAGAAAAAAGCCTCATTGACTCGAATTTTTTTGAAACTTTTTTTGGCGGTAAAAGTCCCATAGTTCCCTCAATTCTGCTTCGATTTCGCTGAAACTTTCATTAAAAGTTAGATAAGACTCTCCTCTTTCCAACGATGTACACTCCTTTGGCAATTGGTTGGAAATTGGATGTAAAACAATCACAAAATGTCAGAAAAAAGCCTTTCCGACTCGAATTTTTCTGAACATTTTTGGCGGTAAAAGCCGCATAGTTCCCTCAATTCTGCTCCGATTTCGCTGAAACTTTCATTAAAAGTTAGATACGACTCTCCTCTTTCCAACAATGTACACTTCTTTGGCAATTGGTTGGAAATTGGATGTAAAACAATCAGAAAATGTCACATAAAAGCCTCATTGACTCGAATTTTTTTGAAACTTTTTTTGGCGGTAAAAGTCCCATAGTTCCCTCAATTCTGCTCCGATTTCGCTGAAACTTTCATTAAAAGTTAGATAAGACTCTCCTCTTTCCAACAATGTACACTTCTTTGGCAATTGGTTGGAAATTGGATGTAAAACAATCACAAAATGTCAGAAAAAAGCCTTTCCGACTCGAATTTTTCTGAACATTTTTGGCGGTAAAAGTCGCATAGTTCCCTCAATTCTGCTCTGATTTCGCTGAAACTTTCATTAAAAGTTAGATAAGATTCTCCTCTTTCCAACAATGTACACTTCTTTCGCAATTTGTTGGAAATTGGATGTAAAACAATCACAAAATGTCAGAAAAAAGCCTTTCCGACTCGAATTTTTCTGAACATTTTTGGCGGTAAAAGTCCCATAGTTCCCTCAATTCTGCTCCGATTTCGCTGAAACTTTCATTAAAAGTTAGATAAGACTCTTCGCTTTCCAACAATGTACACTTCTTTGGCAATTGGTTGGAAATTGGATGTAAAACAATCAGAAAATGTCACATAAAAGCCTCATTGACTCGAATTTTTTTGAAACTTTTTTTGGCGGTAAAAGTCCCATAGTTCCCTCAATTCTGCTCCGATTTCGCTGAAATTTTCATTAAAAGTTAGATAAGACTCTCCTCTTTCCAACAATGTACACTTCTTTGGCAATTGGTTGGAAATTGGATGTAAAACAATCACAAAATGTCAGAAAAAAGCCTTTCCGACTCGAATTTTTCTGAACATTTTTGGCGGTAAAAGTCGCATAGTTCCCTCAATTTTGCTCCGATTTCGCTGAAACTTTCATTAAAAGTTAGATAAGATTCTCCTCTTTCCAACAATGTACACCTCTTTGGCAATTGGTTGGAAATTGGATGTAAAACAATCACAAAATGTCAGAAAAAAGCCTTTCTGACTCGAATTTTTCTGAACATTTTTGGCGGTAAAAGTCCCATAGTTCCCTCAATTCTGCTCCGATTTCGCTGAAACTTTCATTAGAAGTTAGATAAGATTCTCCCCTTTCCAACAATGTACATTTCTTTCGCAATTGGTTGGAAATTGGATGTAAAACAATCAGAAAATGTCACATAAAAGCCTCATTGACTCGAATTTTTTTGAAACTTTTTTTGGCGGTAAAAGTCCCATAGTTCCCTCAATTCTGCTCCGATTTCGCTAAAACTTTCATTAAAAGTTAGATAAGACTCTCCTCTTTCCAACAATGTACACTTCTTTGGCAATTGGTTGGAAATTGGATGTAAAACAATCACAAAATGTCAGAAAAAAGCCTTTCCGACTCGAATTTTTCTGAACATTTTTGGCGGTAAAAGTCCCATAGTTCCCTCAATTCTGCTCCGATTTCGCTGAAACTTTCATTAAAAGTTAGATAAGACTCTCTTCTTTCCAACAATGTACACCTCTTTGACAATTGGTTGGAAATTGGATGTAAAACAATCAGAAAATGTCACATAAAAGCCTCATTGACTCGAATTTTTTTGAAACTTTTTTCGGCGGTAAAAGTCGCATAGTTCCCTCAATTCTGCTCCGATTTCGCTGAAACTTTCATTAGAAGTTAGGTAAGACTCTCCTCTTTCCAACAATGTACACTTCTTTGACAATTGGTTGGAAATTGGATGTAAAACAATCACAAAATGTCAGAAAAAAGCCTTTCCGACTCGAATTTTTCTGAACATTTTTGGCGGTAAAAGTCGCATAGTTCCCTCAATTCTGCTCCGATTTCGCTGAAACTTTCATTAAAAGTTAGATAAGACTCTCCTCTTTCCAACAATGTACACTTCTTTGGCAATTGGTTGGAAATTGGATGTAAAACAATCACAAAATGTCAGAAAAAAGCCTTTCTGACTCGAATTTTTCTGAACATTTTTGGCGGTAAAAGTCCCATAGTTCCCTCAATTCTGCTCCGATTTCGCTGAAACTTTCATTAAAAGTTAGATAAGACTCTCCTCTTTCCAACGATGTACACTCCTTTGGCAATTGGTTGGAAATTGGATGTAAAACAATCAGAAAATGTCACATAAAAGCCTCATTGACTCGAATTTTTTTGAAACTTTTTTTGGCGGTAAAAGTCCCATAGTTCCCTCAATTCTGCTCCGATTTCGCTGAAGCTTTCATTAAAAGTTAGATAAGACTCTCCTCTTTCCAACAATGTACACTCCTTTGGCAATTGGTTGGAAATTGGATGTAAAACAATCACAAAATGTCAGAAAAAAGCCTCATTGACTCGAATTTTTTTGAAACTTTTTTTGGCGGTAAAAGTCCCATAGTTCCCTCAATTCTGCTTCGATTTCGCTGAAACTTTCATTAAAAGTTAGATAAGACTCTCCTCTTTCCAACGATGTACACCCCTTTGGCAATTGGTTGGAAATTGGATGTAAAACAATCACAAAATGTCAGAAAAAAGCCTTTCCGACTCGAATTTTTCTGAACATTTTTGGCGGTAAAAGTCGCATAGTTCCCTCAATTCTGCTCCGATTTCGCTGAAACTTTCATTAAAAGTTAGATAAGACTCTCCTCTTTCCAACAATGTACACTCCTTTGGCAATTGGTTGGAAATTGGATGTAAAACAATCACAAAATGTCAGAAAAAAGCCTCATTGACTCGAATTTTTTTGAAACTTTTTTTGGCGGTAAAAGTCCCATAGTTCCCTCAATTCTGCTTCGATTTCGCTGAAACTTTCATTAAAAGTTAGATAAGACTCTCCTCTTTCCAACGATGTACACCCCTTTGGCAATTGGTTGGAAATTGGATGTAAAACAATCACAAAATGTCAGAAAAAAGCCTTTCCGACTCGAATTTTTCTGAACATTTTTGGCGGTAAAAGTCCCATAGTTCCCTCAATTCTGCTCCGATTTCGCTGAAACTTTCATTAAAAGTTAGATAAGACTCTTCTCTTTCCAACAGTGTATACTTCTTTGGCAATTGGTTGGAAATTGGATGTAAAACAATCAGAAAATGTCACATAAAAGCCTCATTGACTCGAATTTTTTTGAAACTTTTTTTGGCGGTAAAAGTCCCATAGTTCCCTCAATTCTGCTCCGATTTCGCTGAAACTTTCATTAAAAGTTAGATAGGACTCTCCTCTTTCCAACAATGTACACTTCTTTGGCAATTGGTTGGAAATTGGATGTAAAACAATCACAAAATGTCAGAAAAAAGCCTTTCCGACTCGAATTTTTCTGAACATTTTTGGCGGTAAAAGTCCCATAGTTCCCTCAATTCTGCTCCGATTTCGCTGAAACTTTCATTAAAAGTTAGATAAGACTCTCCTCTTTCCAACAATGTACACCTCTTTGGCAATTGGTTGGAAATTGGATGTAAAACAATCAGAAAATGTCACATAAAAGCCTCATTGACTCGAATTTTTTTGAAACTTTTTTTGTCGGTAAAAGTCCCATAGTTCCCTCAATTCTGCTCCGATTTCGCTGAAATTTTCATTAAAAGTTAGATAAGACTCTCCTCTTTCCAACAATGTACACTTCTTTGGCAATTGGTTGGAAATTGGATGTAAAACAATCACAAAATGTCAGAAAAAAGCCTTTCCGACTCGAATTTTTCTGAACATTTTTGGCGGTAAAAGTCGCATAGTTCCCTCAATTCTGCTCCGATTTCGCTGAAACTTTCATTAAAAGTTAGATAAGACTCTCCTCTTTCCAACAATGTACACTTCTTTGGCAATTGGTTGGAAATTGGATGTAAAACAATCACAAAATGTCAGAAAAAAGCCTTTCTGACTCGAATTTTTCTGAACATTTTTGGCGGTAAAAGTCCCATAGTTCCCTCAGTTCTGCTCCGATTTCGCTGAAACTTTCATTAAAAGTTAGATAAGACTCTCCTCTTTCCAACGATGTACACTCCTTTGGCAATTGGTTGGAAATTGGATGTAAAACAATCAGAAAATGTCACATAAAAGCCTCATTGACTCGAATTTTTTTGAAACTTTTTTTGGCGGTAAAAGTCCCATAGTTCCCTCAATTCTGCTCCGATTTCGCTGAAACTTTCATTAAAAGTTAGATAAGACTCTCCTCTTTCCAACAATGTACACTCCTTTGGCAATTGGTTGGAAATTGGATGTAAAACAATCACAAAATGTCAGAAAAAAGCCTCATTGACTCGAATTTTTTTGAAACTTTTTTTGGCGGTAAAAGTCCCATAGTTCCCTCAATTCTGCTTCGATTTCGCTGAAACTTTCATTAAAAGTTAGATAAGACTCTCCTCTTTCCAACGATGTACACTCCTTTGGCAATTGGTTGGAAATTGGATGTAAAACAATCACAAAATGTCAGAAAAAAGCCTTTCCGACTCGAATTTTTCTGAACATTTTTGGCGGTAAAAGTCGCATAGTTCCCTCAATTCTGCTCCGATTTCGCTGAAACTTTCATTAAAAGTTAGATACGACTCTCCTCTTTCCAACAATGTACACTTCTTTGGCAATTGGTTGGAAATTGGATGTAAAACAATCAGAAAATGTCACATAAAAGCCTCATTGACTCGAATTTTTTTGAAACTTTTTTTGGCGGTAAAAGTCCCATAGTTCCCTCAATTCTGCTCCGATTTCGCTGAAACTTTCATTAAAAGTTAGATAAGACTCTCCTCTTTCCAACAATGTACACTTCTTTGGCAATTGGTTGGAAATTGGATGTAAAACAATCACAAAATGTCAGAAAAAAGCCTTTCCGACTCGAATTTTTCTGAACATTTTTGGCGGTAAAAGTCCCATAGTTCCCTCAATTCTGCTCCGATTTCGCTGAAACTTTCATTAAAAGTTAGATAAGACTCTCTTCTTTCCAACAATGTACACCTCTTTGACAATTGGTTGGAAATTGGATGTAAAACAATCAGAAAATGTCACATAAAAGCCTCATTGACTCGAATTTTTTTGAAACTTTTTTCGGCGGTAAAAGTCGCATAGTTCCCTCAATTCTGCTCCGATTTCGCTGAAACTTTCATTAGAAGTTAGGTAAGACTCTCCTCTTTCCAACAATGTACACTTCTTTGACAATTGGTTGGAAATTGGATGTAAAACAATCACAAAATGTCAGAAAAAAGCCTTTCCGACTCGAATTTTTCTGAACATTTTTGGCGGTAAAAGTCGCATAGTTCCCTCAATTCTGCTCCGATTTCGCTGAAACTTTCATTAAAAGTTAGATAAGACTCTCCTCTTTCCAACAATGTACACTTCTTTGGCAATTGGTTGGAAATTGGATGTAAAACAATCACAAAATGTCAGAAAAAAGCCTTTCTGACTCGAATTTTTCTGAACATTTTTGGCGGTAAAAGTCCCATAGTTCCCTCAATTCTGCTCCGATTTCGCTGAAACTTTCATTAAAAGTTAGATAAGACTCTCCTCTTTCCAACGATGTACACTCCTTTGGCAATTGGTTGGAAATTGGATGTAAAACAATCAGAAAATGTCACATAAAAGCCTCATTGACTCGAATTTTTTTGAAACTTTTTTTGGCGGTAAAAGTCCCATAGTTCCCTCAATTCTGCTCCGATTTCGCTGAAACTTTCATTAAAAGTTAGATAAGACTCTCCTCTTTCCAACAGTGTACACTCCTTTGGCAATTGGTTGGAAATTGGATGTAAAACAATCACAAAATGTCAGAAAAAAGCCTCATTGACTCGAATTTTTTTGAAACTTTTTTTGGCGGTAAAAGTCCCATAGTTCCCTCAATTCTGCTTCGATTTCGCTGAAACTTTCATTAAAAGTTAGATAAGACTCTCCTCTTTCCAACGATGTACACCCCTTTGGCAATTGGTTGGAAATTGGATGTAAAACAATCACAAAATGTCAGAAAAAAGCCTTTCCGACTCGAATTTTTCTGAACATTTTTGGCGGTAAAAGTCGCATAGTTCCCTCAATTCTGCTCCGATTTCGCTGAAACTTTCATTAAAAGTTAGATACGACTCTCCTCTTTCCAACAATGTACACTTCTTTGGCAATTGGTTGGAAATTGGATGTAAAACAATCAGAAAATGTCACATAAAAGCCTCATTGACTCGAATTTTTTTGAAACTTTTTTTGGCGGTAAAAGTCCCATAGTTCCCTCAATTCTGCTCCGATTTCGCTGAAACTTTCATTAAAAGTTAGATAAGACTCTCCTCTTTCCAACAATGTACACTTCTTTGGCAATTGGTTGGAAATTGGATGTAAAACAATCACAAAATGTCAGAAAAAAGCCTTTCCGACTCGAATTTTTCTGAACATTTTTGGCGGTAAAAGTCGCATAGTTCCCTCAATTCTGCTCTGATTTCGCTGAAACTTTCATTAAAAGTTAGATAAGATTCTCCTCTTTCCAACAATGTACACTTCTTTCGCAATTTGTTGGAAATTGGATGTAAAACAATCACAAAATGTCAGAAAAAAGCCTTTCCGACTCGAATTTTTCTGAACATTTTTGGCGGTAAAAGTCCCATAGTTCCCTCAATTCTGCTCCGATTTCGCTGAAACTTTCATTAAAAGTTAGATAAGACTCTTCGCTTTCCAACAATGTACACTTCTTTGGCAATTGGTTGGAAATTGGATGTAAAACAATCAGAAAATGTCACATAAAAGCCTCATTGACTCGAATTTTTTTGAAACTTTTTTTGGCGGTAAAAGTCCCATAGTTCCCTCAATTCTGCTCCGATTTCGCTGAAACTTTCATTAAAAGTTAGATAAGACTCTCCTCTTTCCAACAATGTACACTTCTTTGGCAATTGGTTGGAAATTGGATGTAAAACAATCACAAAATGTCAGAAAAAAGCCTTTCCGACTCGAATTTTTCTGAACATTTTTGGCGGTAAAAGTCGCATAGTTCCCTCAATTTTGCTCCGATTTCGCTGAAACTTTCATTAAAAGTTAGATAAGATTCTCCTCTTTCCAACAATGTACACCTCTTTGGCAATTGGTTGGAAATTGGATGTAAAACAATCACAAAATGTCAGAAAAAAGCCTTTCTGACTCGAATTTTTCTGAACATTTTTGGCGGTAAAAGTCCCATAGTTCCCTCAATTCTGCTCCGATTTCGCTGAAACTTTCATTAGAAGTTAGATAAGATTCTCCCCTTTCCAACAATGTACATTTCTTTCGCAATTGGTTGGAAATTGGATGTAAAACAATCAGAAAATGTCACATAAAAGCCTCATTGACTCGAATTTTTTTGAAACTTTTTTTGGCGGTAAAAGTCCCATAGTTCCCTCAATTCTGCTCCGATTTCGCTAAAACTTTCATTAAAAGTTAGATAAGACTCTCCTCTTTCCAACAATGTACACTTCTTTGGCAATTGGTTGGAAATTGGATGTAAAACAATCACAAAATGTCAGAAAAAAGCCTTTCTGACTCGAATTTTTCTGAACATTTTTGGCGGTAAAAGTCGCATAGTTCCCTCAATTCTGCTCCGATTTCGCTGAAACTTTCATTAAAAGTTAGATAAGACTCTCCTCTTTCCAACAATGTACACTTCTTTGGCAATTGGTTGGAAATTGGATGTAAAACAATCACAAAATGTCAGAAAAAAGCCTTTCCGACTCGAATTTTTCTGAACATTTTTGGCGGTAAAAGTCCCATAGTTCCCTCAATTCTGCTCCGATTTCGCTGAAACTTTCATTAAAAGTTAGATAAGATTCTCCTCTTTCCAACAATGTACATTTCTTTGGCAATTGGTTGGAAATTGGATGTAAAACAATCACAAAATGTCAGAAAAAAGCCTTTCTGACTCGAATTTTTCTGAACATTTTTGGCGGTAAAAGTCCCATAGTTCCCTCAATTCTGCTCCGATTTCGCTGAAACTTTCATTAAAAGTTAGATAAGACTCTCCTCTTTCCAACAATGTACACTTCTTTGGCAATTGGTTGGAAATTGGATGTAAAACAATCAGAAAATGTCACATAAAAGCCTCATTGACTCGAATTTTTTTGAAACTTTTTTTGGCGGTAAAAGTCCCATAGTTCCCTCAATTCTGCTCCGATTTCGCTGAAACTTTCATTAAAAGTTAGATAAGACTCTCCTCTTTCCAACAATGTACACTTCTTTGGCAATTGGTTGGAAATTGGATGTAAAACAATCACAAAATGTCAGAAAAAAGCCTTTCCGACTCGAATTTTTCTGAACATTTTTGGCGGTAAAAGTCCCATAGTTCCCTCAATTCTGCTCCGATTTCGCTGAAACTTTCATTAAAAGTTAGATAAGACTCTGCTCTTTCCAACAATGTACACTTCTTTGGCAATTGGTTGGAAATTGGATGTAAAACAATCACAAAATGTCAGAAAAAAGCCTTTCCGACTCGAATTTTTCTGAACATTTTTGGCGGTAAAAGTCCCATAGTTCCCTCAATTCTGCTCCGATTTCGCTGAAACTTTCATTAAAAGTTAGATAAGACTCTTCTCTTTCCAACAATGTACACTTCTTTAGCAATTGGTTGGAAATTGGATGTAAAACAATCAGAAAATGTCACATAAAAGCCTCATTGACTCGAATTTTTTTGAAACTTTTTTTGGCGGTAAAAGTCGCATAGTTCCCTCAATTCTGCTCCGATTTCGCTGAAATTTTCATTAAAAGTTAGATAAGACTCTCCTCTTTCCAACAATGTACACTTCTTTGGCAATTGGTTGGAAATTGGATGTAAAACAATCACAAAATGTCAGAAAAAAGCCTTTCCGACTCGAATTTTTCTGAACATTTTTGGCGGTAAAAGTCGCATAGTTCCCTCAATTCTGCTCCGATTTCGCTGAAACTTTCATTAAAAGTTAGATAAGATTCTCCTCTTTCCAACAATGTACACTTCTTTGGCAATTGGTTGGAAATTGGATGTAAAACAATCACAAAATGTCAGAAAAAAGCCTTTCTGACTCGAATTTTTCTGAACATTTTTGGCGGTAAAAGTCCCATAGTTCCCTCAATTCTGCTCCGATTTCGCTGAAACTTTCATTAAAAGTTAGATAAGACTCTTCTCTTTCCAACAATGTACATTTCTTTGGCAATTGGTTGGAAATTGGATGTAAAACAATCAGAAAATGTCACATAAAAGCCTCATTGACTCGAATTTTTTTGAAACTTTTTTTGGCGGTAAAAGTCCCATAGTTCCCTCAATTCTGCTCCGATTTCGCTGAAACTTTCATTAAAAGTTAGATAAGACTCTCCTCTTTCCAACAATGTACACTTCTTTGGCAATTTGTTGGAAATTGGATGTAAAACAATCACAAAATGTCAGAAAAAAGCCTTTCTGACTCGAATTTTTCTGAACATTTTTGGCGGTAAAAGTCCCATAGTTCCCTCAATTCTGCTCCGATTTCGCTGAAACTTTCATTAAAAGTTAGATAAGACTCTTCTCTTTCCAACAGTGTATACTTCTTTGGCAATTGGTTGGAAATTGGATGTAAAACAATCAGAAAATGTCACATAAAAGCCTCATTGACTCGAATTTTTTTGAAACTTTTTTTGGCGGTAAAAGTCCCATAGTTCCCTCAATTCTGCTCCGATTTCGCTGAAACTTTCATTAAAAGTTAGATAAGACTCTCCTCTTTCCAACAATGTACACTTCTTTGGCAATTGGTTGGAAATTGGATGTAAAACAATCACAAAATGTCAGAAAAAAGCCTTTCCGACTCGAATTTTTCTGAACATTTTTGGCGGTAAAAGTCCCATAGTTCCCTCAATTCTGCTCCGATTTCGCTGAAACTTTCATTAAAAGTTAGATAAGACTCTCCTCTTTCCAACAATGTACACCTCTTTGGCAATTGGTTGGAAATTGGATGTAAAACAATCAGAAAATGTCACATAAAAGCCTCATTGACTCGAATTTTTTTGAAACTTTTTTTGTCGGTAAAAGTCCCATAGTTCCCTCAATTCTGCTCCGATTTCGCTGAAATTTTCATTAAAAGTTAGATAAGACTCTCCTCTTTCCAACAATGTACACTTCTTTGGCAATTGGTTGGAAATTGGATGTAAAACAATCACAAAATGTCAGAAAAAAGCCTTTCCGACTCGAATTTTTCTGAACATTTTTGGCGGTAAAAGTCGCATAGTTCCCTCACTTCTGCTCCGATTTCGCTGAAACTTTCATTAAAAGTTAGATAAGACTCTCCTCTTTCCAACAATGTACACTTCTTTGGCAATTGGTTGGAAATTGGATGTAAAACAATCACAAAATGTCAGAAAAAAGCCTTTCTGACTCGAATTTTTCTGAACATTTTTGGCGGTAAAAGTCCCATAGTTCCCTCAATTCTGCTCCGATTTCGCTGAAACTTTCATTAAAAGTTAGATAAGACTCTTCTCTTTCCAACAATGTACATTTCTTTGGCAATTGGTTGGAAATTGGATGTAAAACAATCAGAAAATGTCACATAAAAGCCTCATTGACTCGAATTTTTTTGAAACTTTTTTTGGCGGTAAAAGTCCCATAGTTCCCTCAATTCTGCTCCGATTTCGCTGAAACTTTCATTAAAAGTTAGATAAGACTCTCCTCTTTCCAACAATGTACACTCCTTTGGCAATTGGTTGGAAATTGGATGTAAAACAATCACAAAATGTCAGAAAAAAGCCTCATTGACTCGAATTTTTTTGAAACTTTTTTTGGCGGTAAAAGTCCCATAGTTCCCTCAATTCTGCTTCGATTTCGCTGAAACTTTCATTAAAAGTTAGATAAGACCCTCCTCTTTCCAACGATGTACACTTCTTTGGCAATTGGTTGGAAATTGGATGTAAAACAATCACAAAATGTCAGAAAAAAGCCTTTCCGACTCGAATTTTTCTGAACATTTTTGGCGGTAAAAGTCGCATAGTTCCCTCAATTCTGCTCCGATTTCGCTGAAACTTTCATTAAAAGTTAGATACTACTCTCCTCTTTCCAACAATGTACACTTCTTTGGCAATTGGTTGGAAATTGGATGTAAAACAATCAGAAAATGTCACATAAAAGCCTCATTGACTCGAATTTTTTTGAAACTTTTTTTGGCGGTAAAAGTCCCATAGTTCCCTCAATTCTGCTCCGATTTCGCTGAAACTTTCATTAAAAGTTAGATAAGACTCTCCTCTTTCCAACAATGTACACTTCTTTGGCAATTGGTTGGAAATTGGATGTAAAACAATCACAAAATTTCAGAAAAAAGCCTTTCCGACTCGAATTTTTCTGAACATTTTTGGCGGTAAAAGTCGCATAGTTCCCTCAATTCTGCTCTGATTTCGCTGAAACTTTCATTAAAAGTTAGATAAGACTCTCCTCTTTCCAACAATGTACACTTCTTTGGCAATTGGTTGGAAATTGGATGTAAAACAATCACAAAATGTCAGAAAAAAGCCTTTCCGACTCGAATTTTTCTGAACATTTTTGGCGGTAAAAGTCCCATAGTTCCCTCAATTCTGCTCCGATTTCGCTGAAACTTTCATTAAAAGTTAGATAAGACTCTTCTCTTTCCAACAATGTACACTTCTTTGGCAATTGGTTGGAAATTGGATGTAAAACAATCAGAAAATGTCACATAAAAGCCTCATTGACTCGAATTTTTTTGAAACTTTTTTTGGCGGTAAAAGTCGCATAGTTCCCTCAATTCTGCTCCGATTTCGCTGAAATTTTCATTAAAAGTTAGATAAGACTCTCCTCTTTCCAACAATGTACACTTCTTTGGCAATTGGTTGGAAATTGGATGTAAAACAATCACAAAATGTCAGAAAAAAGCCTTTCCGACTCGAATTTTTCTGAACATTTTTGGCGGTAAAAGTCCCATAGTTCCCTCAATTCTGCTCCGATTTCGCTGAAACTTTCATTAGAAGTTAGATAAGACTCTCCTCTTTCCAACAATGTACACTCCTTTGGCAATTGGTTGGAAATTGGATGTAAAACAATCACAAAATGTCAGAAAAAAGCCTCATTGACTCGAATTTTTTTGAAACTTTTTTTGGCGGTAAAAGTCCCATAGTTCCCTCAATTCTGCTTCGATTTCGCTGAAACTTTCATTAAAAGTTAGATAAGACTCTCCTCTTTCCAACGATGTACACTCCTTTGGCAATTGGTTGGAAATTGGATGTAAAACAATCACAAAATGTCAGAAAAAAGCCTTTCCGACTCGAATTTTTCTGAACATTTTTGGCGGTAAAAGTCGCATAGTTCCCTCAATTCTGCTCCGATTTCGCTGAAACTTTCATTAAAAGTTAGATAAGACTCTCCTCTTTCCAACAATGTACACTTCTTTGGCAATTGGTTGGAAATTGGATGTAAAACAATCACAAAATGTCAGAAAAAAGCCTTTCCGACTCGAATTTTTCTGAACATTTTTGGCGGTAAAAGTCCCATAGTTCCCTCAATTCTGCTCCGATTTCGCTGAAACTTTCATTAAAAGTTAGATAAGACTCTTCTCTTTCCAACAATGTACACTTCTTTAGCAATTGGTTGGAAATTGGATGTAAAACAATCAGAAAATGTCACATAAAAGCCTCATTGACTCGAATTTTTTTGAAACTTTTTTTGGCGGTAAAAGTCCCATAGTTCCCTCAATTCTGCTCCGATTTCGCTGAAACTTTCATTAAAAGTTAGATAAGACTCTCCTCTTTCCAACAATGTACACTTCTTTGGCAATTTGTTGGAAATTGGATGTAAAACAATCACAAAATGTCAGAAAAAAGCCTTTCTGACTCGAATTTTTCTGAACATTTTTGGCGGTAAAAGTCCCATAGTTCCCTCAATTCTGCTCCGATTTCGCTGAAACTTTCATTAAAAGTTAGATAAGACTCTTCTCTTTCCAACAGTGTATACTTCTTTGGCAATTGGTTGGAAATTGGATGTAAAACAATCAGAAAATGTCACATAAAAGCCTCATTGACTCGAATTTTTTTGAAACTTTTTTTGGCGGTAAAAGTCCCATAGTTCCCTCAATTCTGCTCCGATTTCGCTGAAACTTTCATTAAAAGTTAGATAAGACTCTCCTCTTTCCAACAATGTACACTTCTTTGGCAATTGGTTGGAAATTGGATGTAAAACAATCACAAAATGTCAGAAAAAAGCCTTTCCGACTCGAATTTTTCTGAACATTTTTGGCGGTAAAAGTCCCATAGTTCCCTCAATTCTGCTCCGATTTCGCTGAAACTTTCATTAAAAGTTAGATAAGACTCTCCTCTTTCCAACAATGTACACCTCTTTGGCAATTGGTTGGAAATTGGATGTAAAACAATCAGAAAATGTCACATAAAAGCCTCATTGACTCGAATTTTTTTGAAACTTTTTTTGTCGGTAAAAGTCCCATAGTTCCCTCAATTCTGCTCCGATTTCGCTGAAATTTTCATTAAAAGTTAGATAAGACTCTCCTCTTTCCAACAATGTACACTTCTTTGGCAATTGGTTGGAAATTGGATGTAAAACAATCACAAAATGTCAGAAAAAAGCCTTTCCGACTCGAATTTTTCTGAACATTTTTGGCGGTAAAAGTCGCATAGTTCCCTCACTTCTGCTCCGATTTCGCTGAAACTTTCATTAAAAGTTAGATAAGACTCTCCTCTTTCCAACAATGTACACTTCTTTGGCAATTGGTTGGAAATTGGATGTAAAACAATCACAAAATGTCAGAAAAAAGCCTTTCTGACTCGAATTTTTCTGAACATTTTTGGCGGTAAAAGTCCCATAGTTCCCTCAATTCTGCTCCGATTTCGCTGAAACTTTCATTAAAAGTTAGATAAGACTCTTCTCTTTCCAACAATGTACATTTCTTTGGCAATTGGTTGGAAATTGGATGTAAAACAATCAGAAAATGTCACATAAAAGCCTCATTGACTCGAATTTTTTTGAAACTTTTTTTGGCGGTAAAAGTCCCATAGTTCCCTCAATTCTGCTCCGATTTCGCTGAAACTTTCATTAAAAGTTAGATAAGACTCTCCTCTTTCCAACAATGTACACTCCTTTGGCAATTGGTTGGAAATTGGATGTAAAACAATCACAAAATGTCAGAAAAAAGCCTCATTGACTCGAATTTTTTTGAAACTTTTTTTGGCGGTAAAAGTCCCATAGTTCCCTCAATTCTGCTTCGATTTCGCTGAAACTTTCATTAAAAGTTAGATAAGACCCTCCTCTTTCCAACGATGTACACTTCTTTGGCAATTGGTTGGAAATTGGATGTAAAACAATCACAAAATGTCAGAAAAAAGCCTTTCCGACTCGAATTTTTCTGAACATTTTTGGCGGTAAAAGTCGCATAGTTCCCTCAATTCTGCTCCGATTTCGCTGAAACTTTCATTAAAAGTTAGATACTACTCTCCTCTTTCCAACAATGTACACTTCTTTGGCAATTGGTTGGAAATTGGATGTAAAACAATCAGAAAATGTCACATAAAAGCCTCATTGACTCGAATTTTTTTGAAACTTTTTTTGGCGGTAAAAGTCCCATAGTTCCCTCAATTCTGCTCCGATTTCGCTGAAACTTTCATTAAAAGTTAGATAAGACTCTCCTCTTTCCAACAATGTACACTTCTTTGGCAATTGGTTGGAAATTGGATGTAAAACAATCACAAAATTTCAGAAAAAAGCCTTTCCGACTCGAATTTTTCTGAACATTTTTGGCGGTAAAAGTCGCATAGTTCCCTCAATTCTGCTCTGATTTCGCTGAAACTTTCATTAAAAGTTAGATAAGACTCTCCTCTTTCCAACAATGTACACTTCTTTGGCAATTGGTTGGAAATTGGATGTAAAACAATCACAAAATGTCAGAAAAAAGCCTTTCCGACTCGAATTTTTCTGAACATTTTTGGCGGTAAAAGTCCCATAGTTCCCTCAATTCTGCTCCGATTTCGCTGAAACTTTCATTAAAAGTTAGATAAGACTCTTCTCTTTCCAACAATGTACACTTCTTTGGCAATTGGTTGGAAATTGGATGTAAAACAATCAGAAAATGTCACATAAAAGCCTCATTGACTCGAATTTTTTTGAAACTTTTTTTGGCGGTAAAAGTCGCATAGTTCCCTCAATTCTGCTCCGATTTCGCTGAAATTTTCATTAAAAGTTAGATAAGACTCTCCTCTTTCCAACAATGTACACTTCTTTGGCAATTGGTTGGAAATTGGATGTAAAACAATCACAAAATGTCAGAAAAAAGCCTTTCCGACTCGAATTTTTCTGAACATTTTTGGCGGTAAAAGTCCCATAGTTCCCTCAATTCTGCTCCGATTTCGCTGAAACTTTCATTAGAAGTTAGATAAGACTCTCCTCTTTCCAACAATGTACACTCCTTTGGCAATTGGTTGGAAATTGGATGTAAAACAATCACAAAATGTCAGAAAAAAGCCTCATTGACTCGAATTTTTTTGAAACTTTTTTTGGCGGTAAAAGTCCCATAGTTCCCTCAATTCTGCTTCGATTTCGCTGAAACTTTCATTAAAAGTTAGATAAGACTCTCCTCTTTCCAACGATGTACACTCCTTTGGCAATTGGTTGGAAATTGGATGTAAAACAATCACAAAATGTCAGAAAAAAGCCTTTCCGACTCGAATTTTTCTGAACATTTTTGGCGGTAAAAGTCGCATAGTTCCCTCAATTCTGCTCCGATTTCGCTGAAACTTTCATTAAAAGTTAGATACGACTCTCCTCTTTCCAACAATGTACACTTCTTTGGCAATTGGTTGGAAATTGGATGTAAAACAATCAGAAAATGTCACATAAAAGCCTCATTGACTCGAATTTTTTTGAAACTTTTTTTGGCGGTAAAAGTCCCATAGTTCCCTCAATTCTGCTCCGATTTCGCTGAAACTTTCATTAAAAGTTAGATAAGACTCTCCTCTTTCCAACAATGTACACTTCTTTGGCAATTGGTTGGAAATTGGATGTAAAACAATCACAAAATGTCAGAAAAAAGCCTTTCCGACTCGAATTTTTCTGAACATTTTTGGCGGTAAAAGTCGCATAGTTCCCTCAATTCTGCTCTGATTTCGCTGAAACTTTCATTAAAAGTTAGATAAGATTCTCCTCTTTCCAACAATGTACACTTCTTTCGCAATTTGTTGGAAATTGGATGTAAAACAATCACAAAATGTCAGAAAAAAGCCTTTCCGACTCGAATTTTTCTGAACATTTTTGGCGGTAAAAGTCCCATAGTTCCCTCAATTCTGCTCCGATTTCGCTGAAACTTTCATTAAAAGTTAGATAAGACTCTTCGCTTTCCAACAATGTACACTTCTTTGGCAATTGGTTGGAAATTGGATGTAAAACAATCAGAAAATGTCACATAAAAGCCTCATTGACTCGAATTTTTTTGAAACTTTTTTTGGCGGTAAAAGTCCCATAGTTCCCTCAATTCTGCTCCGATTTCGCTGAAACTTTCATTAAAAGTTAGATAAGACTCTCCTCTTTCCAACAATGTACACTTCTTTGGCAATTGGTTGGAAATTGGATGTAAAACAATCACAAAATGTCAGAAAAAAGCCTTTCCGACTCGAATTTTTCTGAACATTTTTGGCGGTAAAAGTCGCATAGTTCCCTCAATTTTGCTCCGATTTCGCTGAAACTTTCATTAAAAGTTAGATAAGATTCTCCTCTTTCCAACAATGTACACCTCTTTGGCAATTGGTTGGAAATTGGATGTAAAACAATCACAAAATGTCAGAAAAAAGCCTTTCTGACTCGAATTTTTCTGAACATTTTTGGCGGTAAAAGTCCCATAGTTCCCTCAATTCTGCTCCGATTTCGCTGAAACTTTCATTAGAAGTTAGATAAGATTCTCCCCTTTCCAACAATGTACATTTCTTTCGCAATTGGTTGGAAATTGGATGTAAAACAATCAGAAAATGTCACATAAAAGCCTCATTGACTCGAATTTTTTTGAAACTTTTTTTGGCGGTAAAAGTCCCATAGTTCCCTCAATTCTGCTCCGATTTCGCTAAAACTTTCATTAAAAGTTAGATAAGACTCTCCTCTTTCCAACAATGTACACTTCTTTGGCAATTGGTTGGAAATTGGATGTAAAACAATCACAAAATGTCAGAAAAAAGCCTTTCTGACTCGAATTTTTCTGAACATTTTTGGCGGTAAAAGTCGCATAGTTCCCTCAATTCTGCTCCGATTTCGCTGAAACTTTCATTAGAAGTTAGATAAGACTCTCCTCTTTCCAACAATGTACACTTCTTTGGCAATTGGTTGGAAATTGGATGTAAAACAATCACAAAATGTCAGAAAAAAGCCTTTCCGACTCGAATTTTTCTGAACATTTTTGGCGGTAAAAGTCCCATAGTTCCCTCAATTCTGCTCCGATTTCGCTGAAACTTTCATTAAAAGTTAGATAAGATTCTCCTCTTTCCAACAATGTACACTTCTTTCGCAATTTGTTGGAAATTGGATGTAAAACAATCACAAAATGTCAGAAAAAAGCCTTTCTGACTCGAATTTTTCTGAACATTTTTGGCGGTAAAAGTCCCATAGTTCCCTCAATTCTGCTTCGATTTCGCTGAAACTTTCATTAAAAGTTAGATAAGACTCTCCTCTTTCCAACAATGTACACTTCTTTGGCAATTGGTTGGAAATTGGATGTAAAACAATCAGAAAATGTCACATAAAAGCCTCATTGACTCGAATTTTTTTGAAACTTTTTTTGGCGGTAAAAGTCCCATAGTTCCCTCAATTCTGCTCCGATTTCGCTGAAACTTTCATTAAAAGTTAGATAAGACTCTCCTCTTTCCAACAATGTACACTTCTTTGGCAATTGGTTGGAAATTGGATGTAAAACAATCACAAAATGTCAGAAAAAAGCCTTTCCGACTCGAATTTTTCTGAACATTTTTGGCGGTAAAAGTCCCATAGTTCCCTCAATTCTGCTCCGATTTCGCTGAAACTTTCATTAAAAGTTAGATAAGACTCTCCTCTTTCCAACAATGTACACTTCTTTGGCAATTGGTTGGAAATTGGATGTAAAACAATCACAAAATGTCAGAAAAAAGCCTTTCCGACTCGAATTTTTCTGAACATTTTTGGCGGTAAAAGTCCCATAGTTCCCTCAATTCTGCTCCGATTTCGCTGAAACTTTCATTAAAAGTTAGATAAGACTCTTCTCTTTCCAACAATGTACACTTCTTTGGCAATTGGTTGGAAATTGGATGTAAAACAATCAGAAAATGTCACATAAAAGCCTCATTGACTCGAATTTTTTTGAAACTTTTTTTGGCGGTAAAAGTCGCATAGTTCCCTCAATTCTGCTCCGATTTCGCTGAAATTTTCATTAAAAGTTAGATAAGACTCTCCTCTTTCCAACAATGTACACTTCTTTGGCAATTGGTTGGAAATTGGATGTAAAACAATCACAAAATGTCAGAAAAAAGCCTTTCCGACTCGAATTTTTCTGAACATTTTTGGCGGTAAAAGTCGCATAGTTCCCTCAATTCTGCTCTGATTTCGCTGAAACTTTCATTAAAAGTTAGATAAGATTCTCCTCTTTCCAACAATGTACACTTCTTTCGCAATTTGTTGGAAATTGGATGTAAAACAATCACAAAATGTCAGAAAAAAGCCTTTCCGACTCGAATTTTTCTGAACATTTTTGGCGGTAAAAGTCCCATAGTTCCCTCAATTCTGCTCCGATTTCGCTGAAACTTTCATTAAAAGTTAGATAAGACTCTTCGCTTTCCAACAATGTACACTTCTTTGGCAATTGGTTGGAAATTGGATGTAAAACAATCAGAAAATGTCACATAAAAGCCTCATTGACTCGAATTTTTTTGAAACTTTTTTTGGCGGTAAAAGTCCCATAGTTCCCTCAATTCTGCTCCGATTTCGCTGAAACTTTCATTAAAAGTTAGATAAGACTCTCCTCTTTCCAACAATGTACACTTCTTTGGCAATTGGTTGGAAATTGGATGTAAAACAATCACAAAATGTCAGAAAAAAGCCTTTCCGACTCGAATTTTTCTGAACATTTTTGGCGGTAAAAGTCGCATAGTTCCCTCAATTTTGCTCCGATTTCGCTGAAACTTTCATTAAAAGTTAGATAAGATTCTCCTCTTTCCAACAATGTACACCTCTTTGGCAATTGGTTGGAAATTGGATGTAAAACAATCACAAAATGTCAGAAAAAAGCCTTTCTGACTCGAATTTTTCTGAACATTTTTGGCGGTAAAAGTCCCATAGTTCCCTCAATTCTGCTCCGATTTCGCTGAAACTTTCATTAGAAGTTAGATAAGATTCTCCCCTTTCCAACAATGTACATTTCTTTCGCAATTGGTTGGAAATTGGATGTAAAACAATCAGAAAATGTCACATAAAAGCCTCATTGACTCGAATTTTTTTGAAACTTTTTTTGGCGGTAAAAGTCCCATAGTTCCCTCAATTCTGCTCCGATTTCGCTAAAACTTTCATTAAAAGTTAGATAAGACTCTCCTCTTTCCAACAATGTACACTTCTTTGGCAATTGGTTGGAAATTGGATGTAAAACAATCACAAAATGTCAGAAAAAAGCCTTTCTGACTCGAATTTTTCTGAACATTTTTGGCGGTAAAAGTTGCATAGTTCCCTCAATTCTGCTCCGATTTCGCTGAAACTTTCATTAAAAGTTAGATAAGACTCTCCTCTTTCCAACAATGTACACTTCTTTGGCAATTGGTTGGAAATTGGATGTAAAACAATCACAAAATGTCAGAAAAAAGCCTTTCCGACTCGAATTTTTCTGAACATTTTTGGCGGTAAAAGTCCCATAGTTCCCTCAATTCTGCTCCGATTTCGCTGAAACTTTCATTAAAAGTTAGATAAGATTCTCCTCTTTCCAACAATGTACACTTCTTTCGCAATTTGTTGGAAATTGGATGTAAAACAATCACAAAATGTCAGAAAAAAGCCTTTCTGACTCGAATTTTTCTGAACATTTTTGGCGGTAAAAGTCCCATAGTTCCCTCAATTCTGCTTCGATTTCGCTGAAACTTTCATTAAAAGTTAGATAAGACTCTCCTCTTTCCAACAATGTACACTTCTTTGGCAATTGGTTGGAAATTGGATGTAAAACAATCAGAAAATGTCACATAAAAGCCTCATTGACTCGAATTTTTTTGAAACTTTTTTTGGCGGTAAAAGTCCCATAGTTCCCTCAATTCTGCTCCGATTTCGCTGAAACTTTCATTAAAAGTTAGATAAGACTCTCCTCTTTCCAACAATGTACACTTCTTTGGCAATTGGTTGGAAATTGGATGTAAAACAATCACAAAATGTCAGAAAAAAGCCTTTCCGACTCGAATTTTTCTGAACATTTTTGGCGGTAAAAGTCCCATAGTTCCCTCAATTCTGCTCCGATTTCGCTGAAACTTTCATTAAAAGTTAGATAAGACTCTCCTCTTTCCAACAATGTACACTTCTTTGGCAATTGGTTGGAAATTGGATGTAAAACAATCACAAAATGTCAGAAAAAAGCCTTTCCGACTCGAATTTTTCTGAACATTTTTGGCGGTAAAAGTCCCATAGTTCCCTCAATTCTGCTCCGATTTCGCTGAAACTTTCATTAAAAGTTAGATAAGACTCTTCTCTTTCCAACAATGTACACTTCTTTGGCAATTGGTTGGAAATTGGATGTAAAACAATCAGAAAATGTCACATAAAAGCCTCATTGACTCGAATTTTTTTGAAACTTTTTTTGGCGGTAAAAGTCGCATAGTTCCCTCAATTCTGCTCCGATTTCGCTGAAATTTTCATTAAAAGTTAGATAAGACTCTCCTCTTTCCAACAATGTACACTTCTTTGGCAATTGGTTGGAAATTGGATGTAAAACAATCACAAAATGTCAGAAAAAAGCCTTTCCGACTCGAATTTTTCTGAACATTTTTGGCGGTAAAAGTCGCATAGTTCCCTCAATTCTGCTCCGATTTCGCTGAAACTTTCATTAAAAGTTAGATAAGATTCTCCTCTTTCCAACAATGTACACTTCTTTGGCAATTGGTTGGAAATTGGATGTAAAACAATCACAAAATGTCAGAAAAAAGCCTTTCTGACTCGAATTTTTCTGAACATTTTTGGCGGTAAAAGTCCCATAGTTCCCTCAATTCTGCTCCTATTTCGCTGAAACTTTCATTAAAAGTTAGATAAGACTCTTCTCTTTCCAACAATGTACATTTCTTTGGCAATTGGTTGGAAATTGGATGTAAAACAATCAGAAAATGTCACATAAAAGCCTCATTGACTCGAATTTTTTTGAAACTTTTTTTGGCGGTAAAAGTCCCATAGTTCCCTCAATTCTGCTCCGATTTCGCTGAAACTTTCATTAAAAGTTAGATAAGACTCTCCTCTTTCCAACAATGTACAGTTCTTTGGCAATTTGTTGGAAATTGGATGTAAAACAATCACAAAATGTCAGAAAAAAGCCTTTCTGACTCGAATTTTTCTGAACATTTTTGGCGGTAAAAGTCCCATAGTTCCCTCAATTCTGCTCCGATTTCGCTGAAACTTTCATTAAAAGTTAGATAAGACTCTTCTCTTTCCAACAGTGTATACTTCTTTGGCAATTGGTTGGAAATTGGATGTAAAACAATCAGAAAATGTCACATAAAAGCCTCATTGACTCGAATTTTTTTGAAACTTTTTTTGGCGGTAAAAGTCCCATAGTTCCCTCAATTCTGCTCCGATTTCGCTGAAACTTTCATTAAAAGTTAGATAAGACTCTCCTCTTTCCAACAATGTACACTTCTTTGGCAATTGGTTGGAAATTGGATGTAAAACAATCACAAAATGTCAGAAAAAAGCCTTTCCGACTCGAATTTTTCTGAACATTTTTGGCGGTAAAAGTCCCATAGTTCCCTCAATTCTGCTCCGATTTCGCTGAAACTTTCATTAAAAGTTAGATAAGACTCTCCTCTTTCCAACAATGTACACTTCTTTGGCAATTGGTTGGAAATTGGATGTAAAACAATCACAAAATGTCAGAAAAAAGCCTTTCCGACTCGAATTTTTCTGAACATTTTTGGCGGTAAAAGTCCCATAGTTCCCTCAATTCTGCTCCGATTTCGCTGAAACTTTCATTAAAAGTTAGATAAGACTCTTCTCTTTCCAACAATGTACACTTCTTTGGCAATTGGTTGGAAATTGGATGTAAAACAATCAGAAAATGTCACATAAAAGCCTCATTGACTCGAATTTTTTTGAAACTTTTTTTGGCGGTAAAAGTCGCATAGTTCCCTCAATTCTGCTCCGATTTCGCTGAAATTTTCATTAAAAGTTAGATAAGACTCTCCTCTTTCCAACAATGTACACTTCTTTGGCAATTGGTTGGAAATTGGATGTAAAACAATCACAAAATGTCAGAAAAAAGCCTTTCCGACTCGAATTTTTCTGAACATTTTTGGCGGTAAAAGTCGCATAGTTCCCTCAATTCTGCTCCGATTTCGCTGAAACTTTCATTAAAAGTTAGATAAGATTCTCCTCTTTCCAACAATGTACACTTCTTTGGCAATTGGTTGGAAATTGGATGTAAAACAATCACAAAATGTCAGAAAAAAGCCTTTCTGACTCGAATTTTTCTGAACATTTTTGGCGGTAAAAGTCCCATAGTTCCCTCAATTCTGCTCCTATTTCGCTGAAACTTTCATTAAAAGTTAGATAAGACTCTTCTCTTTCCAACAATGTACATTTCTTTGGCAATTGGTTGGAAATTGGATGTAAAACAATCAGAAAATGTCACATAAAAGCCTCATTGACTCGAATTTTTTTGAAACTTTTTTTGGCGGTAAAAGTCCCATAGTTCCCTCAATTCTGCTCCGATTTCGCTGAAACTTTCATTAAAAGTTAGATAAGACTCTCCTCTTTCCAACAATGTACAGTTCTTTGGCAATTTGTTGGAAATTGGATGTAAAACAATCACAAAATGTCAGAAAAAAGCCTTTCTGACTCGAATTTTTCTGAACATTTTTGGCGGTAAAAGTCCCATAGTTCCCTCAATTCTGCTCCGATTTCGCTGAAACTTTCATTAAAAGTTAGATAAGACTCTTCTCTTTCCAACAGTGTATACTTCTTTGGCAATTGGTTGGAAATTGGATGTAAAACAATCAGAAAATGTCACATAAAAGCCTCATTGACTCGAATTTTTTTGAAACTTTTTTTGGCGGTAAAAGTCCCATAGTTCCCTCAATTCTGCTCCGATTTCGCTGAAACTTTCATTAAAAGTTAGATAAGACTCTCCTCTTTCCAACAATGTACACTTTTTTGGCAATTGGTTGGAAATTGGATGTAAAACAATCACAAAATGTCAGAAAAAAGCCTTTCCGACTCGAATTTTTCTGAACATTTTTGGCGGTAAAAGTCCCATAGTTCCCTCAATTCTGCTCCGATTTCGCTGAAACTTTCATTAAAAGTTAGATAAGACTCTCCTCTTTCCAACAATGTACACCTCTTTGGCAATTGGTTGGAAATTGGATGTAAAACAATCAGAAAATGTCACATAAAAGCCTCATTGACTCGAATTTTTTTGAAACTTTTTTTGTCGGTAAAAGTCCCATAGTTCCCTCAATTCTGCTCCGATTTCGCTGAAATTTTCATTAAAAGTTAGATAAGACTCTCCTCTTTCCAACAATGTACACTTCTTTGGCAATTGGTTGGAAATTGGATGTAAAACAATCACAAAATGTCAGAAAAAAGCCTTTCCGACTCGAATTTTTCTGAACATTTTTGGCGGTAAAAGTCGCATAGTTCCCTCACTTCTGCTCCGATTTCGCTGAAACTTTCATTAAAAGTTAGATAAGACTCTCCTCTTTCCAACAATGTACACTTCTTTGGCAATTGGTTGGAAATTGGATGTAAAACAATCACAAAATGTCAGAAAAAAGCCTTTCTGACTCGAATTTTTCTGAACATTTTTGGCGGTAAAAGTCCCATAGTTCCCTCAATTCTGCTCCGATTTCGCTGAAACTTTCATTAAAAGTTAGATAAGACTCTTCTCTTTCCAACAATGTACATTTCTTTGGCAATTGGTTGGAAATTGGATGTAAAACAATCAGAAAATGTCACATAAAAGCCTCATTGACTCGAATTTTTTTGAAACTTTTTTTGGCGGTAAAAGTCCCATAGTTCCCTCAATTCTGCTCCGATTTCGCTGAAACTTTCATTAAAAGTTAGATAAGACTCTCCTCTTTCCAACAATGTACACTCCTTTGGCAATTGGTTGGAAATTGGATGTAAAACAATCACAAAATGTCAGAAAAAAGCCTCATTGACTCGAATTTTTTTGAAACTTTTTTTGGCGGTAAAAGTCCCATAGTTCCCTCAATTCTGCTCCGATTTCGCTGAAACTTTCATTAAAAGTTAGATAAGACTCTCCTCTTTCCAACAATGTACACTTCTTTGGCAATTGGTTGGAAATTGGACGTAAAACAATCACAAAATGTCAGAAAAAAGCCTTTCCGACTCGAATTTTTCTGAACATTTTTGGCGGTAAAAGTCGCATAGTTCCCTCAATTCTGCTCCGATTTCGCTGAAACTTTCATTAAAAGTTAGATACTACTCTCCTCTTTCCAACAATGTACACTTCTTTGGCAATTGGTTGGAAATTGGATGTAAAACAATCAGAAAATGTCACATAAAAGCCTCATTGACTCGAATTTTTTTGAAACTTTTTTTGGCGGTAAAAGTCCCATAGTTCCCTCAATTCTGCTCCGATTTCGCTGAAACTTTCATTAGAAGTTAGATAAGACTCTCCTCTTTCCAACAATGTACACTTCTTTGGCAATTGGTTGGAAATTGGATGTAAAACAATCACAAAATGTCAGAAAAAAGCCTTTCCGACTCGAATTTTTCTGAACATTTTTGGCGGTAAAAGTCGCATAGTTCCCTCAATTCTGCTCTGATTTCGCTGAAACTTTCATTAAAAGTTAGATAAGACTCTCCTCTTTCCAACAATGTACACTTCTTTGGCAATTGGTTGGAAATTGGACGTAAAACAATCACAAAATGTCAGAAAAAAGCCTTTCCGACTCGAATTTTTCTGAACATTTTTGGCGGTAAAAGTCCCATAGTTCCCTCAATTCTGCTCCGATTTCGCTGAAACTTTCATTAAAAGTTAGATAAGACTCTTCTCTTTCCAACAATGTACACTTCTTTGGCAATTGGTTGGAAATTGGATGTAAAACAATCAGAAAATGTCACATAAAAGCCTCATTGACTCGAATTTTTTTGAAACTTTTTTTGGCGGTAAAAGTCGCATAGTTCCCTCAATTCTGCTCCGATTTCGCTGAAATTTTCATTAAAAGTTAGATAAGACTCTCCTCTTTCCAACAATGTACACTTCTTTGGCAATTGGTTGGAAATTGGATGTAAAACAATCACAAAATGTCAGAAAAAAGCCTTTCCGACTCGAATTTTTCTGAACATTTTTGGCGGTAAAAGTCCCATAGTTCCCTCAATTCTGCTCCGATTTCGCTGAAACTTTCATTAAAAGTTAGATAAGATTCTCCTCTTTCCAACAATGTACACTTCTTTGGCAATTGGTTGGAAATTGGATGTAAAACAATCACAAAATGTCAGAAAAAAGCCTTTCTGACTCGAATTTTTCTGAACATTTTTGGCGGTAAAAGTCCCATAGTTCCCTCAATTCTGCTCCGATTTCGCTGAAACTTTCATTAAAAGTTAGATAAGACTCTTCTCTTTCCAACAATGTACATTTCTTTGGCAATTGGTTGGAAATTGGATGTAAAACAATCAGAAAATGTCACATAAAAGCCTCATTGACTCGAATTTTTTTGAAACTTTTTTTGGCGGTAAAAGTCCCATAGTTCCCTCAATTCTGCTCCGATTTCGCTGAAACTTTCATTAAAAGTTAGATAAGACTCTCCTCTTTCCAACAATGTACACTTCTTTGGCAATTTGTTGGAAATTGGATGTAAAACAATCACAAAATGTCAGAAAAAAGCCTTTCTGACTCGAATTTTTCTGAACATTTTTGGCGGTAAAAGTCCCATAGTTCCCTCAATTCTGCTCCGATTTCGCTGAAACTTTCATTAAAAGTTAGATAAGACTCTTCTCTTTCCAACAGTGTATACTTCTTTGGCAATTGGTTGGAAATTGGATGTAAAACAATCAGAAAATGTCACATAAAAGCCTCATTGACTCGAATTTTTTTGAAACTTTTTTTGGCGGTAAAAGTCCCATAGTTCCCTCAATTCTGCTCCGATTTCGCTGAAACTTTCATTAAAAGTTAGATAAGACTCTCCTCTTTCCAACAATGTACACTTCTTTGGCAATTGGTTGGAAATTGGATGTAAAACAATCACAAAATGTCAGAAAAAAGCCTTTCCGACTCGAATTTTTCTGAACATTTTTGGCGGTAAAAGTCCCATAGTTCCCTCAATTCTGCTCCGATTTCGCTGAAACTTTCATTAAAAGTTAGATAAGACTCTCCTCTTTCCAACAATGTACACCTCTTTGGCAATTGGTTGGAAATTGGATGTAAAACAATCAGAAAATGTCACATAAAAGCCTCATTGACTCGAATTTTTTTGAAACTTTTTTTGTCGGTAAAAGTCCCATAGTTCCCTCAATTCTGCTCCGATTTCGCTGAAATTTTCATTAAAAGTTAGATAAGACTCTCCTCTTTCCAACAATGTACACTTCTTTGGCAATTGGTTGGAAATTGGATGTAAAACAATCACAAAATGTCAGAAAAAAGCCTTTCCGACTCGAATTTTTCTGAACATTTTTGGCGGTAAAAGTCGCATAGTTCCCTCACTTCTGCTCCGATTTCGCTGAAACTTTCATTAAAAGTTAGATAAGACTCTCCTCTTTCCAACAATGTACACTTCTTTGGCAATTGGTTGGAAATTGGATGTAAAACAATCACAAAATGTCAGAAAAAAGCCTTTCTGACTCGAATTTTTCTGAACATTTTTGGCGGTAAAAGTCCCATAGTTCCCTCAATTCTGCTCCGATTTCGCTGAAACTTTCATTAAAAGTTAGATAAGACTCTTCTCTTTCCAACAATGTACATTTCTTTGGCAATTGGTTGGAAATTGGATGTAAAACAATCAGAAAATGTCACATAAAAGCCTCATTGACTCGAATTTTTTTGAAACTTTTTTTGGCGGTAAAAGTCCCATAGTTCCCTCAATTCTGCTCCGATTTCGCTGAAACTTTCATTAAAAGTTAGATAAGACTCTCCTCTTTCCAACAATGTACACTCCTTTGGCAATTGGTTGGAAATTGGATGTAAAACAATCACAAAATGTCAGAAAAAAGCCTCATTGACTCGAATTTTTTTGAAACTTTTTTTGGCGGTAAAAGTCCCATAGTTCCCTCAATTCTGCTTCGATTTCGCTGAAACTTTCATTAAAAGTTAGATAAGACTCTCCTCTTTCCAACGATGTACACTTCTTTGGCAATTGGTTGGAAATTGGATGTAAAACAATCACAAAATGTCAGAAAAACGCCTTTCTGACTCGAATTTTTCTGAACATTTTTGGCGGTAAAAGTCCCATAGTTCCCTCAATTCTGCTCCGATTTCGCTGAAACTTTCATTAAAAGTTAGATAAGACTCTCCTCTTTCCAACAATGTACACTTCTTTGGCAATTGGTTGGAAATTGGATGTAAAACAATCAGAAAATGTCACATAAAAGCCTCATTGACTCGAATTTTTTTGAACATTTTTTTGGCGGTAAAAGTCTCATAGTTCCCTCAATTCTGCTCCGATTTCGCTGAAACTTTCATTAAAAGTTAGATAAGACTCCCCTCTTTCCAACAAAGTACACTTCTTTGGCAATTGGTTGGAAATTGGATGTAAAACAATCACAAAATGTCAGAAAAAAGCCTTTCTGACTCGAATTTTTCTGAACATTTTTGGCGGTAAAAGTCGCATAGTTCCCTCAATTCTGCTCTGATTTCGCTGAAACTTTCATTAAAAGTTAGATAAGACTCTCCTCTTTCCAACAATGTACACTTCTTTGGCAATTGGTTGGAAATTGGATGTAAAACAATCACAAAATGTCAGAAAAACGCCTTTCTGACTCGAATTTTTCTGAAGATTTTTGGCGGTAAAAGTCCCATAGTTCCCTCAATTCTGCTCCGATTTCGCTGAAACTTTCATTAAAAGTTAGATAAGACTCTCCTCTTTCCAACAATGTACACTCCTTTGGCAATTGGTTGGAAATTGGATGTAAAACAATCACAAAATGTCACATAAAAGCCTCATTGACTCGAATTTTTTTGAACATTTTTTTGGCGGTAAAAGTCCCATAGTTCCCTCAATTCTGCTCCGATTTCGCTGAAACTTTCATTAAAAGTTAGATAAGACTCTCCTCTTTCCAACAATGTACACTTCTTTGGCAATTGGTTGGAAATTGGATGTAAAACAATCACAAAATGTCAGAAAAAAGCCTTTCTGACTCGAATTTTTCTGAACATTTTTGGCGGTAAAAGTCGCATAGTTCCCTCAATTCTGCTCCGATTTCGCTGAAACTTTCATTAAAAGTTAGATAAGACTCTCCTCTTTCCAACAATGTACACTTCTTTGGCAATTGGTTGGAAATTGGATGTAAAACAATCACAAAATGTCACATAAAAGCCTCATTGACTCGAATTTTTTTGAAACTTTTTTTGGCGGTAAAAGTCCCATAGTTCCCTCAATTCTGCTCCGATTTCGCTGAAACTTTCATTAAAAGTTAGATAAGACTCTTCTCTTTCCAACAATGTACACTTCTTTGGCAATTGGTTGGAAATTGGATGTAAAACAATCACAAAATGTCAGAAAAACGCCTTTCTGACTCGAATTTTTCTGAACATTTTTGGCGGTAAAAGTCCCATAGTTCCCTCAATTCTGCTCCGATTTCGCTGAAACTTTCATTAAAAGTTAGATAAGACTCTCCTCTTTCCAACAATGTACACTTCTTTGGCAATTGGTTGGAAATTGGATGTAAAACAATCACAAAATGTCAGAAAAAAGCCTTTCTGACTCGAAATTTTCTGAACATTTTTGGCGGTAAAAGTCGCATAGTTCCCTCAATTCTGCTCCGATTTCGCTGAAACTTTCATTAAAAGTTAGATAAGACTCTCCTCTTTCCAACAATGTACACTTCTTTGGCAATTGGTTGGAAATTGGATGTAAAACAATCACAAAATGTCAGAAAAAAGCCTTTCTGACTCGAATTTTTCTGAACATTTTTGGCGGTAAAAGTCGCATAGTTCCCTCAATTCTGCTCCGATTTCGCTGAAACTTTCATTAAAAGTTAGATAAGACTCTTCTCTTTCCAACAATGTACACTTCTTTGGCAATTGGTTGGAAATTGGATGTAAAACAATCACAAAATGTCAGAAAAACGCCTTTCTGACTCGAATTTTTCTGAACATTTTTGGCGGTAAAAGTCCCATAGTTCCCTCAATTCTGCTCCGATTTCGCTGAAACTTTCATTAAAAGTTAGATAAGACTCTCCTCTTTCCAACAATGTACACTTCTTTGGCAATTTGTTGGAAATTGGATGTAAAACAATCACAAAATGTCAGAAAAAAGCCTTTCTGACTCGAATTTTTCTGAACATTTTTGGCGGTAAAAGTCGCATAGTTCCCTCAATTCTGCTCCGATTTCGCTGAAACTTTCATTAAAAGTTAGATAAGACTCTCCTCTTTCCAACAATGTACACTTCTTTGGCAATTGGTTGGAAATTGGATGTAAAACAATCACAAAATGTCACATAAAAGCCTCATTGACTCGAATTTTTTTGAAACTTTTTTTGGCGGTAAAAGTCCCATAGTTCCCTCAATTCTGCTCCGATTTCGCTGAAACTTTCATTAAAAGTTAGATAAGACTCTCCTCTTTCCAACAATGTACACTTCTTTGGCAATTGGTTGGAAATTGGATGTAAAACAATCACAAAATGTCAGAAAAACGCCTTTCTGACTCGAATTTTTCTGAACATTTTTGGCGGTAAAAGTCCCATAGTTCCCTCAATTCTGCTCCGATTTCGCTGAAACTTTCATTAAAAGTTAGATAAGACTCTCCTCTTTCCAACAATGTACACTTCTTGGCAATTGGTTGGAAATTGGATGTAAAACAATCACAAAATGTCAGAAAAAAGCCTTTCTGACTCGAAATTTTCTGAACATTTTTGGCGGTAAAAGTCGCATAGTTCCCTCAATTCTGCTCCGATTTCGCTGAAACTTTCATTAAAAGTTAGATAAGACTCTCCTCTTTCCAACAATGTACACTCCTTTGGCAATTGGTTGGAAATTGGATGTAAAACAATCACAAAATGTCACATAAAAGCCTCATTGACTCGAATTTTTTTGAAACTTTTTTTGGCGGTAAAAGTCCCATAGTTCCCTCAATTCTGCTCCGATTTCGCTGAAACTTTCATTAAAAGTTAGATAAGACTCTCCTCTTTCCAACAATGTACACTTCTTTGGCAATTGGTTGGAAATTGGATGTAAAACAATCACAAAATGTCAGAAAAAAGCCTTTCTGACTCGAATTTTTCTGAACATTTTTGGCGGTAAAAGTCGCATAGTTCCCTCAATTCTGCTCCGATTTCGCTGAAACTTTCATTAAAAGTTAGATAAGACTCTCCTCTTTCCAACAATGTACACTTCTTTGGCAATTGGTTGGAAATTGGATGTAAAACAATCACAAAATGTCAGAAAAAAGCCTTTCTGACTCGAATTTTTCTAAACATTTTTGGCGGTAAAAGTCGCATAGTTCCCTCAATTCTGCTCCGATTTCGCTGAAACTTTCATTAAAAGTTAGACAAGACTCTCCTCTTTCCAACAATGTACACTCCTTTGGCAATTGGTTGGAAATTGGATGTAAAACAATCAGAAAATGTCACATAAAAGCCTCATTGACTCGAATTTTTTTGAAACTTTTTTTGGCGGTAAAAGTCGCATAGTTCCCTCAATTCTGCTCCGATTTCGCTGAAACTTTCATTAAAAGTTAGATAAGACTCTCCTCTTTCCAACAATGTACACTCCTTTGGCAATTGGTTGGAAATTGGATGTAAACCAATCACAAAATGTCAGAAAAACGCCTTTCTGACTCGAATTTTTCTGAACATTTTTGGCGGTAAAAGTCCCATAGTTCCCTCAATTCTGCTCCGATTTCGCTGAAACTTTCATTAAAAGTTAGATAAGACTCTCCTCTTTCCAACAATGTACACTTCTTTGGCAATTGGTTGGAAATTGGATGTAAAACAGTCAGAAAATGTCACATAAAAGCCTCATTGACTCGAATTTTTTTGAAACTTTTTTTGGCGGTAAAAGTCCCATAGTTCCCTCAATTCTGCTCCGATTTCGCTGAAACTTTCATTAAAAGTTAGATAAGACTCTCCTCTTTCCAACAATGTACACTTCTTTGGCAATTGGTTGGAAATTGGATGTAAAACAATCACAAAATGTCAGAAAAACGCCTTTCTGACTCGAATTTTTCTGAACATTTTTGGCGGTAAAAGTCGCATAGTTCCCTCAATTCTGCTCCGATTTCGCTGAAACTTTCATTAAAAGTTAGATAAGACTCTCCTCTTTCCAACAATGTACACTTCTTTGGCAATTGGTTGGAAATTGGATGTAAAACAATCACAAAATGTCAGAAAAACGCCTTTCTGACTCGAATTTTTCTGAACATTTTTGGCGGTAAAAGTCCCATAGTTCCCTCAATTCTGCTCCGATTTCGCTGAAACTTTCATTAAAAGTTAGATAAGACTCTCCTCTTTCCAACAATGTACACTTCTTTGGCAATTGGTTGGAAATTGGATGTAAAACAATCAGAAAATGTCACATAAAAGCCTCATTGACTCGAATTTTTTTGAACATTTTTTTGGCGGTAAAAGTCTCATAGTTCCCTCAATTCTGCTCCGATTTCGCTGAAACTTTCATTAAAAGTTAGATAAGACTCCCCTCTTTCCAACAAAGTACACTTCTTTGGCAATTGGTTGGAAATTGGATGTAAAACAATCACAAAATGTCAGAAAAAAGCCTTTCTGACTCGAATTTTTCTGAACATTTTTGGCGGTAAAAGTCGCATAGTTCCCTCAATTCTGCTCTGATTTCGCTGAAACTTTCATTAAAAGTTAGATAAGACTCTCCTCTTTCCAACAATGTACACTTCTTTGGCAATTGGTTGGAAATTGGATGTAAAACAATCACAAAATGTCAGAAAAACGCCTTTCTGACTCGAATTTTTCTGAAGATTTTTGGCGGTAAAAGTCCCATAGTTCCCTCAATTCTGCTCCGATTTCGCTGAAACTTTCATTAAAAGTTAGATAAGACTCTCCTCTTTCCAACAATGTACACTCCTTTGGCAATTGGTTGGAAATTGGATGTAAAACAATCACAAAATGTCACATAAAAGCCTCATTGACTCGAATTTTTTTGAAACTTTTTTTGGCGGTAAAAGTCCCATAGTTCCCTCAATTCTGCTCCGATTTCGCTGAAACTTTCATTAAAAGTTAGATAAAACTCTCCTCTTTCCAACAATGTACACTCCTTTGGCAATTGGTTGGAAATTGGATGTAAAACAATCAGAAAATGTCACATAAAAGCCTCATTGACTCGAATTTTTTTGAACATTTTTTTGGCGGTAAAAGTCCCATAGTTCCCTCAATTCTGCTCCGATTTCGCTGAAACTTTCATTAAAAGTTAGATAAGACTCTCCTCTTTCCAACAATGTACACTTCTTTGGCAATTGGTTGGAAATTGGATGTAAAACAATCACAAAATGTCAGAAAAAAGCCTTTCTGACTCGAATTTTTCTGAACATTTTTGGCGGTAAAAGTCGCATAGTTCCCTCAATTCTGCTCCGATTTCGCTGAAACTTTCATTAAAAGTTAGATAAGACTCTCCTCTTTCCAACAATGTACACTTCTTTGGCAATTGGTTGGAAATTGGATGTAAAACAATCACAAAATGTCAGAAAAACGCCTTTCTGACTCGAATTTTTCTGAACATTTTTGGCGGTAAAAGTCCCATAGTTCCCTCAATTCTGCTCCGATTTCGCTGAAACTTTCATTAAAAGTTAGATAAGACTCTCCTCTTTCCAACAATGTACACTTCTTTGGCAATTGGTTGGAAATTGGATGTAAAACAATCAGAAAATGTCACATAAAAGCCTCATTGACTCGAATTTTTTTGAACATTTTTTTGGCGGTAAAAGTCTCATAGTTCCCTCAATTCTGCTCCGATTTCGCTGAAACTTTCATTAAAAGTTAGATAAGACTCCCCTCTTTCCAACAAAGTACACTTCTTTGGCAATTGGTTGGAAATTGGATGTAAAACAATCACAAAATGTCAGAAAAAAGCCTTTCTGACTCGAATTTTTCTGAACATATTTGGCGGTAAAAGTCGCATAGTTCCCTCAATTCTGCTCTGATTTCGCTGAAACTTTCATTAAAAGTTAGATAAGACTCTCCTCTTTCCAACAATGTACACTTCTTTGGCAATTGGTTGGAAATTGGATGTAAAACAATCACAAAATATCAGAAAAAACGCCTTTCTGACTCGAATTTTTCTGAAGATTTTTGGCGGTAAAAGTCCCATAGTTCCCTCAATTCTGCTCCGATTTCGCTGAAACTTTCATTAAAAGTTAGATAAGACTCTCCTCTTTCCAACAATGTACACTCCTTTGGCAATTGGTTGGAAATTGGATGTAAAACAATCACAAAATGTCACATAAAAGCCTCATTGACTCGAATTTTTTTGAAACTTTTTTTGGCGGTAAAAGTCCCATAGTTCCCTCAATTCTGCTCCGATTTCGCTGAAACTTTCATTAAAAGTTAGATAAGACTCTCCTCTTTCCAACAATGTACACTCCTTTGGCAATTGGTTGGAAATTGGATGTAAAACAATCAGAAAATGTCACATAAAAGCCTCATTGACTCGAATTTTTTTGAACATTTTTTTGGCGGTAAAAGTCCCATAGTTCCCTCAATTCTGCTCCGATTTCGCTGAAACTTTCATTAAAAGTTAGATAAGACTCTCCTCTTTCCAACAATGTACACTTCTTTGGCAATTGGTTGGAAATTGGATGTAAAACAATCACAAAATGTCAGAAAAAAGCCTTTCTGACTCGAATTTTTCTGAACATTTTTGGCGGTAAAAGTCGCATAGTTCCCTCAATTCTGCTCCGATTTCGCTGAAACTTTCATTAAAAGTTAGATAAGACTCTCCTCTTTCCAACAATGTACACTTCTTTGGCAATTGGTTGGAAATTGGATGTAAAACAATCACAAAATGTCACATAAAAGCCTCATTGACTCGAATTTTTTTGAAACTTTTTTTGGCGGTAAAAGTCCCATAGTTCCCTCAATTCTGCTCCGATTTCGCTGAAACTTTCATTAAAAGTTAGATAAGACTCTTCTCTTTCCAACAATGTACACTTCTTTGGCAATTGGTTGGAAATTGGATGTAAAACAATCACAAAATGTCACATAAAAGCCTCATTGACTCGAATTTTTTTGAACATTTTTTTGGCGGTAAAAGTCCCATAGTTCCCTCAATTCTGCTCCGATTTCGCTGAAACTTTCATTAAAAGTTAGATAAGACTCTCCTCTTTCCAACAATGTACACTTCTTTGGCAATTGGTTGGAAATTGGATGTAAAACAATCACAAAATGTCAGAAAAAAGCCTTTCTGACTCGAATTTTTCTGAACATTTTTGGCGGTAAAAGTCGCATAGTTCCCTCAATTCTGCTCCGATTTCGCTGAAACTTTCATTAAAAGTTAGATAAGACTCTCCTCTTTCCAACAATGTACACTTCTTTGGCAATTGGTTGGAAATTGGATGTAAAACAATCACAAAATGTCACATAAAAGCCTCATTGACTCGAATTTTTTTGAAACTTTTTTTGGCGGTAAAAGTCCCATAGTTCCCTCAATTCTGCTCCGATTTCGCTGAAACTTTCATTAAAAGTTAGATAAGACTCTTCTCTTTCCAACAATGTACACTTCTTTGGCAATTGGTTGGAAATTGGATGTAAAACAATCACAAAATGTCAGAAAAACGCCTTTCTGACTCGAATTTTTCTGAACATTTTTGGCGGTAAAAGTCCCATAGTTCCCTCAATTCTGCTCCGATTTCGCTGAAACTTTCATTAAAAGTTAGATAAGACTCTCCTCTTTCCAACAATGTACACTTCTTTGGCAATTGGTTGGAAATTGGATGTAAAACAATCACAAAATGTCACATAAAAGCCTCATTGACTCGAATTTTTTTGAAACTTTTTTTGGCGGTAAAAGTCCCATAGTTCCCTCAATTCTGCTCCGATTTCGCTGAAACTTTCATTAAAAGTTAGATAAGACTCTCCTCTTTCCAACAATGTACACTTCTTTGGCAATTGGTTGGAAATTGGATGTAAAACAATCACAAAATGTCAGAAAAAAGCCTTTCTGACTCGAAATTTTCTGAACATTTTTGGCGGTAAAAGTCGCATAGTTCCCTCAATTCTGCTCCGATTTCGCTGAAACTTTCATTAAAAGTTAGATAAGACTCTCCTCTTTCCAACAATGTACACTTCTTTGGCAATTGGTTGGAAATTGGATGTAAAACAATCACAAAATGTCAGAAAAACGCCTTTCTGACTCGAATTTTTCTGAACATTTTTGGCGGTAAAAGTCCCATAGTTCCCTCAATTCTGCTCCGATTTCGCTGAAACTTTCATTAAAAGTTAGATAAGACTCTCCTCTTTCCAACAATGTACACTTCTTTGGCAATTGGTTGGAAATTGGATGTAAAACAATCACAAAATGTCAGAAAAACGCCTTTCTGACTCGAATTTTTCTGAACATTTTTGGCGGTAAAAGTCCCATAGTTCCCTCAATTCTGCTCCGATTTCGCTGAAACTTTCATTAAAAGTTAGATAAGACTCTCCTCTTTCCAACAATGTACACTTCTTTGGCAATTGGTTGGAAATTGGATGTAAAACAATCAGAAAATGTCACATAAAAGCCTCATTGACTCGAATTTTTTTGAAACTTTTTTTGGCGGTAAAAGTCCCATAGTTCCCTCAATTCTGCTCCGATTTCGCTGAAACTTTCATTAAAAGTTAGATAAGACTCTCCTCTTTCCAACAATGTACACTTCTTTGGCAATTGGTTGGAAATTGGATGTAAAACAATCACAAAATGTCAGAAAAACGCCTTTCTGACTCGAATTTTTCTGAACATTTTTGGCGGTAAAAGTCCCATAGTTCCCTCAATTCTGCTCCGATTTCGCTGAAACTTTCATTAAAAGTTAGATAAGACTCTCCTCTTTCCAACAATGTACACTTCTTTGGCAATTGGTTGGAAATTGGATGTAAAACAATCACAAAATGTCACACAAAAGCCTCATTGACTCGAATTTTCCTGAACATTTTTGGCGGTAAAAGTCGCATAGTTCCCTCAATTCTGCTCCGATTTCGCTGAAACTTTCATTAAAAGTTAGGTAAGACTCTCCTCTTTCCAACAATGTACACTTCTTTGGCAATTGGTTGGAAATTGGATGTAAAACAATCACAAAATGTCAGAAAAACGCCTTTCTGACTCGAATTTTTCTGAACATTTTTGGCGGTAAAAGTCGCATAGTTCCCTCAATTCTGCTCCGATTTCGCTGAAACTTTCATTAAAAGTTAGATAAGACTCTCCTCTTTCCAACAATGTACACTTCTTTGGCAATTGGTTGGAAATTGGATGTAAAACAATCACAAAATGTCACACAAAAGCCTCATTGACTCGAATTTTCCTGAAACTTTTTTTGGCGGTAAAAGTCGCATAGTTCCCTCAATTCTGCTCCGATTTCGCTGAAGCTTTCATTAAAAGTTAGGTAAGACTCTCCTCTTTCCAACAATGTACACTTCTTTGGCAATTGGTTGGAAATTGGATGTAAAACAATCACAAAATGTCAGAAAAAAGCCTTTCTGACTCGAATTTTTCTGAACATTTTTGGCGGTAAAAGTCGCATAGTTCCCTCAATTCTGCTCCCATTTCGCTGAAACCTTCATCGTAAGTTAGATAAGACTCTCCTCTTTCCAACAATGTACACTTCTTTGGCAATTGGTTGGAAATTGGATGTAAAACAATCACAAAATGTCACACAAAAGCCTCATTGACTCGAATTTTCCTGAACATTTTTGGCGGTAAAAGTCGCATAGTTCCCTCAATTCTGCTCCGATTTCGCTGAAACTTTCATTAAAAGTTAGGTAAGACTCTCCTCTTTCCAACAATGTACACTTCTTTGGCAATTGGTTGGAAATTGGATGTAAAACAATCACAAAATGTCAGAAAAACGCCTTTCTGACTCGAATTTTTCTGAACATTTTTGGCGGTAAAAGTCGCATAGTTCCCTCAATTCTGCTCCGATTTCGCTGAAACTTTCATTAAAAGTTAGATAAGACTCTCCTCTTTCCAACAATGTACACTCCTTTGGCAATTGGTTGGAAATTGGATGTAAAACAATCAGAAAATGTCACATAAAAGCCTCATTGACTCGAATTTTTCTGAACATTTTTGGCGGTAAAAGTCGCATAGTTCCCTCAATTCTGCTCCGATTTCGCTGAAACTTTCATTAAAAGTTAGATAAGACTCTCCTCTTTCCAACAATGTACACTCCTTTGGCAATTGGTTGGAAATTGGATGTAAAACAATCACAAAATGTCACATAAAAGCCTCATTGACTCGAATTTTTTTGAAACTTTTTTTGGCGGTAAAAGTCCCATAGTTCCCTCAATTCTGCTCCGATTTCGCTGAAACTTTCATTAAAAGTTAGATAAAACTCTCCTCTTTCCAACAATGTACACTCCTTTGGCAATTGGTTGGAAATTGGATGTAAAACAATCAGAAAATGTCACATAAAAGCCTCATTGACTCGAATTTTTTTGAACATTTTTTTGGCGGTAAAAGTCCCATAGTTCCCTCAATTCTGCTCCGATTTCGCTGAAACTTTCATTAAAAGTTAGATAAGACTCTCCTCTTTCCAACAATGTACACTTCTTTGGCAATTGGTTGGAAATTGGATGTAAAACAATCACAAAATGTCAGAAAAAAGCCTTTCTGACTCGAATTTTTCTGAACATTTTTGGCGGTAAAAGTCGCATAGTTCCCTCAATTCTGCTCCGATTTCGCTGAAACTTTCATTAAAAGTTAGATAAGACTCTCCTCTTTCCAACAATGTACACTTCTTTGGCAATTGGTTGGAAATTGGATGTAAAACAATCACAAAATGTCAGAAAAACGCCTTTCTGACTCGAATTTTTCTGAACATTTTTGGCGGTAAAAGTCCCATAGTTCCCTCAATTCTGCTCCGATTTCGCTGAAACTTTCATTAAAAGTTAGATAAGACTCTCCTCTTTCCAACAATGTACACTTCTTTGGCAATTGGTTGGAAATTGGATGTAAAACAATCAGAAAATGTCACATAAAAGCCTCATTGACTCGAATTTTTTTGAACATTTTTTTGGCGGTAAAAGTCTCATAGTTCCCTCAATTCTGCTCCGATTTCGCTGAAACTTTCATTAAAAGTTAGATAAGACTCCCCTCTTTCCAACAAAGTACACTTCTTTGGCAATTGGTTGGAAATTGGATGTAAAACAATCACAAAATGTCAGAAAAAAGCCTTTCTGACTCGAATTTTTCTGAACATTTTTGGCGGTAAAAGTCGCATAGTTCCCTCAATTCTGCTCTGATTTCGCTGAAACTTTCATTAAAAGTTAGATAAGACTCTCCTCTTTCCAACAATGTACACTTCTTTGGCAATTGGTTGGAAATTGGATGTAAAACAATCACAAAATGTCAGAAAAACGCCTTTCTGACTCGAATTTTTCTGAAGATTTTTGGCGGTAAAAGTCCCATAGTTCCCTCAATTCTGCTCCGATTTCGCTGAAACTTTCATTAAAAGTTAGATAAGACTCTCCTCTTTCCAACAATGTACACTCCTTTGGCAATTGGTTGGAAATTGGATGTAAAACAATCACAAAATGTCACATAAAAGCCTCATTGACTCGAATTTTTTTGAAACTTTTTTTGGCGGTAAAAGTCCCATAGTTCCCTCAATTCTGCTCCGATTTCGCTGAAACTTTCATTAAAAGTTAGATAAGACTCTCCTCTTTCCAACAATGTACACTCCTTTGGCAATTGGTTGGAAATTGGATGTAAAACAATCACAAAATGTCAGAAAAAAGCCTTTCTGACTCGAATTTTTCTGAACATTTTTGGCGGTAAAAGTCGCATAGTTCCCTCAATTCTGCTCCGATTTCGCTGAAACTTTCATTAAAAGTTAGATAAGACTCTCCTCTTTCCAACAATGTACACTTCTTTGGCAATTGGTTGGAAATTGGATGTAAAACAATCACAAAATGTCAGAAAAACGCCTTTCTGACTCGAATTTTTCTGAACATTTTTGGCGGTAAAAGTCCCATAGTTCCCTCAATTCTGCTCCGATTTCGCTGAAACTTTCATTAAAAGTTAGATAAGACTCTCCTCTTTCCAACAATGTACACTTCTTTGGCAATTGGTTGGAAATTGGATGTAAAACAATCACAAAATGTCACACAAAAGCCTCATTGACTCGAATTTTCCTGAACATTTTTGGCGGTAAAAGTCGCATAGTTCCCTCAATTCTGCTCCGATTTCGCTGAAACTTTCATTAAAAGTTAGGTAAGACTCTCCTCTTTCCAACAATGTACACTTCTTTGGCAATTGGTTGGAAATTGGATGTAAAACAATCACAAAATGTCAGAAAAACGCCTTTCTGACTCGAATTTTTCTGAACATTTTTGGCGGTAAAAGTCGCATAGTTCCCTCAATTCTGCTCCGATTTCGCTGAAACTTTCATTAAAAGTTAGATAAGACTCTCCTCTTTCCAACAATGTACACTTCTTTGGCAATTGGTTGGAAATTGGATGTAAAACAATCACAAAATGTCACACAAAAGCCTCATTGACTCGAATTTTCCTGAAACTTTTTTTGGCGGTAAAAGTCGCATAGTTCCCTCAATTCTGCTCCGATTTCGCTGAAGCTTTCATTAAAAGTTAGGTAAGACTCTCCTCTTTCCAACAATGTACACTTCTTTGGCAATTGGTTGGAAATTGGATGTAAAACAATCACAAAATGTCAGAAAAAAGCCTTTCTGACTCGAATTTTTCTGAACATTTTTGGCGGTAAAAGTCGCATAGTTCCCTCAATTCTGCTCCCATTTCGCTGAAACCTTCATCGTAAGTTAGATAAGACTCTCCTCTTTCCAACAATGTACACTTCTTTGGCAATTGGTTGGAAATTGGATGTAAAACAATCACAAAATGTCACACAAAAGCCTCATTGACTCGAATTTTCCTGAACATTTTTGGCGGTAAAAGTCGCATAGTTCCCTCAATTCTGCTCCGATTTCGCTGAAACTTTCATTAAAAGTTAGGTAAGACTCTCCTCTTTCCAACAATGTACACTTCTTTGGCAATTGGTTGGAAATTGGATGTAAAACAATCACAAAATGTCAGAAAAACGCCTTTCTGACTCGAATTTTTCTGAACATTTTTGGCGGTAAAAGTCGCATAGTTCCCTCAATTCTGCTCCGATTTCGCTGAAACTTTCATTAAAAGTTAGATAAGACTCTCCTCTTTCCAACAATGTACACTCCTTTGGCAATTGGTTGGAAATTGGATGTAAAACAATCAGAAAATGTCACATAAAAGCCTCATTGACTCGAATTTTTCTGAACATTTTTGGCGGTAAAAGTCGCATAGTTCCCTCAATTCTGCTCCGATTTCGCTGAAACTTTCATTAAAAGTTAGATAAGACTCTCCTCTTTCCAACAATGTACACTCCTTTGGCAATTGGTTGGAAATTGGATGTAAAACAATCACAAAATGTCACATAAAAGCCTCATTGACTCGAATTTTTTTGAAACTTTTTTTGGCGGTAAAAGTCCCATAGTTCCCTCAATTCTGCTCCGATTTCGCTGAAACTTTCATTAAAAGTTAGATAAAACTCTCCTCTTTCCAACAATGTACACTCCTTTGGCAATTGGTTGGAAATTGGATGTAAAACAATCAGAAAATGTCACATAAAAGCCTCATTGACTCGAATTTTTTTGAACATTTTTTTGGCGGTAAAAGTCCCATAGTTCCCTCAATTCTGCTCCGATTTCGCTGAAACTTTCATTAAAAGTTAGATAAGACTCTCCTCTTTCCAACAATGTACACTTCTTTGGCAATTGGTTGGAAATTGGATGTAAAACAATCACAAAATGTCAGAAAAAAGCCTTTCTGACTCGAATTTTTCTGAACATTTTTGGCGGTAAAAGTCGCATAGTTCCCTCAATTCTGCTCCGATTTCGCTGAAACTTTCATTAAAAGTTAGATAAGACTCTCCTCTTTCCAACAATGTACACTTCTTTGGCAATTGGTTGGAAATTGGATGTAAAACAATCACAAAATGTCAGAAAAACGCCTTTCTGACTCGAATTTTTCTGAACATTTTTGGCGGTAAAAGTCCCATAGTTCCCTCAATTCTGCTCCGATTTCGCTGAAACTTTCATTAAAAGTTAGATAAGACTCTCCTCTTTCCAACAATGTACACTTCTTTGGCAATTGGTTGGAAATTGGATGTAAAACAATCAGAAAATGTCACATAAAAGCCTCATTGACTCGAATTTTTTTGAACATTTTTTTGGCGGTAAAAGTCTCATAGTTCCCTCAATTCTGCTCCGATTTCGCTGAAACTTTCATTAAAAGTTAGATAAGACTCCCCTCTTTCCAACAAAGTACACTTCTTTGGCAATTGGTTGGAAATTGGATGTAAAACAATCACAAAATGTCAGAAAAAAGCCTTTCTGACTCGAATTTTTCTGAACATTTTTGGCGGTAAAAGTCGCATAGTTCCCTCAATTCTGCTCTGATTTCGCTGAAACTTTCATTAAAAGTTAGATAAGACTCTCCTCTTTCCAACAATGTACACTTCTTTGGCAATTGGTTGGAAATTGGATGTAAAACAATCACAAAATGTCAGAAAAAACGCCTTTCTGACTCGAATTTTTCTGAAGATTTTTGGCGGTAAAAGTCCCATAGTTCCCTCAATTCTGCTCCGATTTCGCTGAAACTTTCATTAAAAGTTAGATAAGACTCTCCTCTTTCCAACAATGTACACTCCTTTGGCAATTGGTTGGAAATTGGATGTAAAACAATCACAAAATGTCACATAAAAGCCTCATTGACTCGAATTTTTTTGAAACTTTTTTTGGCGGTAAAAGTCCCATAGTTCCCTCAATTCTGCTCCGATTTCGCTGAAACTTTCATTAAAAGTTAGATAAGACTCTCCTCTTTCCAACAATGTACACTCCTTTGGCAATTGGTTGGAAATTGGATGTAAAACAATCAGAAAATGTCACATAAAAGCCTCATTGACTCGAATTTTTTTGAACATTTTTTTGGCGGTAAAAGTCCCATAGTTCCCTCAATTCTGCTCCGATTTCGCTGAAACTTTCATTAAAAGTTAGATAAGACTCTCCTCTTTCCAACAATGTACACTTCTTTGGCAATTGGTTGGAAATTGGATGTAAAACAATCACAAAATGTCAGAAAAAAGCCTTTCTGACTCGAATTTTTCTGAACATTTTTGGCGGTAAAAGTCGCATAGTTCCCTCAATTCTGCTCCGATTTCGCTGAAACTTTCATTAAAAGTTAGATAAGGCTCTCCTCTTTCCAACAATGTACACTTCTTTGGCAATTGGTTGGAAATTGGATGTAAAACAATCACAAAATGTCACATAAAAGCCTCATTGACTCGAATTTTTTTGAAACTTTTTTTGGCGGTAAAAGTCGCATAGTTCCCTCAATTCTGCTCCGATTTCGCTGAAACTTTCATTAAAAGTTAGATAAGACTCTTCTCTTTCCAACAATGTACACTTCTTTGGCAATTGGTTGGAAATTGGATGTAAAACAATCACAAAATGTCAGAAAAAAGCCTTTCTGACTCGAATTTTTCTGAACATTTTTGGCGGTAAAAGTCGCATAGTTCCCTCAATTCTGCTCCGATTTCGCTGAAACTTTCATTAAAAGTTAGATAAGACTCTCCTCTTTCCAACAATGTACACTTCTTTGGCAATTGGTTGGAAATTGGATGTAAAACAATCACAAAATGTCAGAAAAACGCCTTTCTGACTCGAATTTTTCTGAACATTTTTGGCGGTAAAAGTCCCATAGTTCCCTCAATTCTGCTCCGATTTCGCTGAAACTTTCATTAAAAGTTAGATAAGACTCTCCTCTTTCCAACAATGTACACTTCTTTGGCAATTGGTTGGAAATTGGATGTAAAACAATCACAAAATGTCACATAAAAGCCTCATTGACTCGAATTTTTTTGAAACTTTTTTTGGCGGTAAAAGTCCCATAGTTCCCTCAATTCTGCTCCGATTTCGCTGAAACTTTCATTAAAAGTTAGATAAGACTCTCCTCTTTCCAACAATGTACACTTCTTTGGCAATTGGTTGGAAATTGGATGTAAAACAATCACAAAATGTCAGAAAAAAGCCTTTCTGACTCGAAATTTTCTGAACATTTTTGGCGGTAAAAGTCGCATAGTTCCCTCAATTCTGCTCCGATTTCGCTGAAACTTTCATTAAAAGTTAGATAAGACTCTCCTCTTTCCAACAATGTACACTTCTTTGGCAATTGGTTGGAAATTGGATGTAAAACAATCACAAAATGTCAGAAAAACGCCTTTCTGACTCGAATTTTTCTGAACATTTTTGGCGGTAAAAGTCCCATAGTTCCCTCAATTCTGCTCCGATTTCGCTGAAACTTTCATTAAAAGTTAGATAAGACTCTCCTCTTTCCAACAATGTACACTTCTTTGGCAATTGGTTGGAAATTGGATGTAAAACAATCACAAAATGTCAGAAAAACGCCTTTCTGACTCGAATTTTTCTGAACATTTTTGGCGGTAAAAGTCCCATAGTTCCCTCAATTCTGCTCCGATTTCGCTGAAACTTTCATTAAAAGTTAGATAAGACTCTCCTCTTTCCAACAATGTACACTTCTTTGGCAATTGGTTGGAAATTGGATGTAAAACAATCAGAAAATGTCACATAAAAGCCTCATTGACTCGAATTTTTTTGAAACTTTTTTTGGCGGTAAAAGTCCCATAGTTCCCTCAATTCTGCTCCGATTTCGCTGAAACTTTCATTAAAAGTTAGATAAGACTCTCCTCTTTCCAACAATGTACACTTCTTTGGCAATTGGTTGGAAATTGGATGTAAAACAATCACAAAATGTCAGAAAAACGCCTTTCTGACTCGAATTTTTCTGAACATTTTTGGCGGTAAAAGTCCCATAGTTCCCTCAATTCTGCTCCGATTTCGCTGAAACTTTCATTAAAAGTTAGATAAGACTCTCCTCTTTCCAACAATGTACACTTCTTTGGCAATTGGTTGGAAATTGGATGTAAAACAATCACAAAATGTCACACAAAAGCCTCATTGACTCGAATTTTCCTGAACATTTTTGGCGGTAAAAGTCGCATAGTTCCCTCAATTCTGCTCCGATTTCGCTGAAACTTTCATTAGAAGTTAGGTAAGACTCTCCTCTTTCCAACAATGTACACTTCTTTGGCAATTGGTTGGAAATTGGATGTAAAACAATCACAAAATGTCACACAAAAGCCTCATTGACTCGAATTTTCCTGAAACTTTTTTTGGCGGTAAAAGTCGCATAGTTCCCTCAATTCTGCTCCGATTTCGCTAAAGCTTTCATTAAAAGTTAGGTAAGACTCTCCTCTTTCCAACAATGTACACTTCTTTGGCAATTGGTTGGAAATTGGATGTAAAACAATCACAAAATGTCAGAAAAAAGCCTTTCTGACTCGAATTTTTCTGAACATTTTTGGCGGTAAAAGTCGCATAGTTCCCTCAATTCTGCTCCCATTTCGCTGAAACCTTCATCGTAAGTTAGATAAGACTCTCCTCTTTCCAACAATGTACACTTCTTTGGCAATTGGTTGGAAATTGGATGTAAAACAATCACAAAATGTCACACAAAAGCCTCATTGACTCGAATTTTCCTGAACATTTTTGGCGGTAAAAGTCGCATAGTTCCCTCAATTCTGCTCCGATTTCGCTGAAACTTTCATTAAAAGTTAGGTAAGACTCTCCTCTTTCCAACAATGTACACTTCTTTGGCAATTGGTTGGAAATTGGATGTAAAACAATCACAAAATGTCAGAAAAACGCCTTTCTGACTCGAATTTTTCTGAACATTTTTGGCGGTAAAAGTCGCATAGTTCCCTCAATTCTGCTCCGATTTCGCTGAAACTTTCATTAAAAGTTAGATAAGACTCTCCTCTTTCCAACAATGTACACTCCTTTGGCAATTGGTTGGAAATTGGATGTAAAACAATCAGAAAATGTCACATAAAAGCCTCATTGACTCGAATTTTTTTGAAACTTTTTTTGGCGGTAAAAGTCGCATAGTTCCCTCAATTCTGCTCCGATTTCGCTGAAACTTTCATTAAAAGTTAGATAAGACTCTCCTCTTTCCAACAATGTACACTTCTTTGGCAATTGGTTGGAAATCGGATGTAAACCAATCACAAAATGTCAGAAAAACGCCTTTCTGACTCGAATTTTTCTGAACATTTTTGGCGGTAAAAGTCCCATAGTTCCCTCAATTCTGCTCCGATTTCGCTGAAACTTTCATTAAAAGTTAGATAAGACTCTCCTCTTTCCAACAATGTACACTTCTTTGGCAATTGGTTGGAAATTGGATGTAAAACAGTCAGAAAATGTCACATAAAAGCCTCATTGACTCGAATTTTTTTGAAACTTTTTTTGGCGGTAAAAGTCCCATAGTTCCCTCAATTCTGCTCCGATTTCGCTGAAACTTTCATTAAAAGTTAGATAAGACTCTCCTTTTTCCAACAATGTACACTTCTTTGGCAATTGGTTGGAAATTGGATGTAAAACAATCACAAAATGTCAGAAAAACGCCTTTCTGACTCGAATTTTTCTGAACATTTTTGGCGGTAAAAGTCGCATAGTTCCCTCAATTCTGCTCCGATTTCGCTGAAACTTTCATTAAAAGTTAGATAAGACTCTCCTCTTTCCAACAATGTACACTTCTTTGGCAATTGGTTGGAAATTGGATGTAAAACAATCACAAAATGTCAGAAAAACGCCTTTCTGACTCGAATTTTTCTGAACATTTTTGGCGGTAAAAGTCCCATAGTTCCCTCAATTCTGCTCCGATTTCGCTGAAACTTTCATTAAAAGTTAGATAAGACTCTCCTCTTTCCAACAATGTACACTTCTTTGGCAATTGGTTGGAAATTGGATGTAAAACAATCACAAAATGTCACACAAAAGCCTCATTGACTCGAATTTTCCTGAACATTTTTGGCGGTAAAAGTCGCATAGTTCCCTCAATTCTGCTCCGATTTCGCTGAAACTTTCATTAGAAGTTAGGTAAGACTCTCCTCTTTCCAACAATGTACACTTCTTTGGCAATTGGTTGGAAATTGGATGTAAAACAATCACAAAATGTCACACAAAAGCCTCATTGACTCGAATTTTCCTGAAACTTTTTTTGGCGGTAAAAGTCGCATAGTTCCCTCAATTCTGCTCCGATTTCGCTGAAGCTTTCATTAAAAGTTAGGTAAGACTCTCCTCTTTCCAACAATGTACACTTCTTTGGCAATTGGTTGGAAATTGGATGTAAAACAATCACAAAATGTCAGAAAAAAGCCTTTCTGACTCGAATTTTTCTGAACATTTTTGGCGGTAAAAGTCGCATAGTTCCCTCAATTCTGCTCCCATTTCGCTGAAACCTTCATCGTAAGTTAGATAAGACTCTCCTCTTTCCAACAATGTACACTTCTTTGGCAATTGGTTGGAAATTGGATGTAAAACAATCACAAAATGTCACACAAAAGCCTCATTGACTCGAATTTTCCTGAAAATTTTTTCGGTAAAAGTCGCATAGTTCCCTCAATTCTGCTCCGATTTCGCTGAAACTTTCATTAAAAGTTAGGTAAGACTCTCCTCTTTCCAACAATGTACACTTCTTTGGCAATTGGTTGGAAATTGGATGTAAAACAATCACAAAATGTCAGAAAAACGCCTTTCTGACTCGAATTTTTCTGAACATTTTTGGCGGTAAAAGTCGCATAGTTCCCTCAATTCTGCTCCGATTTCGCTGAAACTTTCATTAAAAGTTAGATAAGACTCTCCTCTTTCCAACAATGTACACTTCTTTGGCAATTGGTTGGAAATTGGATGTAAAACAATCACAAAATGTCAGAAAAACGCCTTTCTGACTCGAATTTTTCTGAACATTTTTGGCGGTAAAAGTCGCATAGTTCCCTCAATTCTGCTCCGATTTCGCTGAAACTTTCATTAAAAGTTAGATAAGACTCTCCTCTTTCCAACAATGTACACTCCTTTGGCAATTGGTTGGAAATTGGATGTAAACCAATCACAAAATGTCAGAAAAACGCCTTTCTGACTCGAATTTTTCTGAACATTTTTGGCGGTAAAAGTCCCATAGTTCCCTCAATTCTGCTCCGATTTCGCTGAAACTTTCATTAAAAGTTAGATAAGACTCTCCTCTTTCCAACAATGTACACTTCTTTGGCAATTGGTTGGAAATTGGATGTAAAACAGTCAGAAAATGTCACATAAAAGCCTCATTGACTCGAATTTTTTTGAAACTTTTTTTGGCGGTAAAAGTCCCATAGTTCCCTCAATTCTGCTCCGATTTCGCTGAAACTTTCATTAAAAGTTAGATAAGACTCTCCTCTTTCCAACAATGTACACTCCTTTGGCAATTGGTTGGAAATTGGATGTAAAACAATCACAAAATGTCAGAAAAACGCCTTTCTGACTCGAATTTTTCTGAACATTTTTGGCGGTAAAAGTCCCATAGTTCCCTCAATTCTGCTCCGATTTCGCTGAAACTTTCATTAAAAGTTAGATAAGACTCTCCTCTTTCCAACAATGTACACTTCTTTGGCAATTGGTTGGAAATTGGATGTAAAACAATCACAAAATGTCAGAAAAACGCCTTTCTGACTCGAATTTTTCTGAACATTTTTGGCGGTAAAAGTCGCATAGTTCCCTCAATTCTGCTCCGATTTCGCTGAAACTTTCATTAAAAGTTAGATAAGACTCTCCTCTTTCCAACAATGTACACTCCTTTGGCAATTGGTTGGAAATTGGATGTAAAACAATCACAAAATGTCAGAAAAACGCCTTTCTGACTCGAATTTTTCTGAACATTTTTGGCGGTAAAAGTCGCATAGTTCCCTCAATTCTGCTCCGATTTCGCTGAAACTTTCATTAAAAGTTAGATAAGACTCTCCTCTTTCCAACAATGTACACTCCTTTGGCAATTGGTTGGAAATTGGATGTAAAACAATCACAAAATGTCACATAAAAGCCTCATTGACTCGAATTTTTTTGAAACTTTTTTTGGCGGTAAAAGTCCCATAGTTCCCTCAATTCTGCTCCAATTTCGCTGAAACTTTCATTAAAAGTTAGATAAAACTCTCCTCTTTCCAACAACGTACACTCCTTTGGCAATTGGTTGGAAATTGGATGTAAAACAATCAGAAAATGTCACATAAAAGCCTCATTGACTCGAATTTTTTTGAACATTTTTTTGGCGGTAAAAGTCCCATAGTTCCCTCAATTCTGCTCCGATTTCGCTGAAACTTTCATTAAAAGTTAGATAAGACTCTCCTCTTTCCAACAATGTACACTTCTTTGGCAATTGGTTGGAAATTGGATGTAAAACAATCACAAAATGTCAGAAAAAAGCCTTTCTGACTCGAATTTTTCTGAACATTTTTGGCGGTAAAAGTCGCATAGTTCCCTCAATTCTGCTCCGATTTCGCTGAAACTTTCATTAAAAGTTAGATAAGACTCTCCTCTTTCCAACAATGTACACTTCTTTGGCAATTGGTTGGAAATTGGATGTAAAACAATCACAAAATGTCAGAAAAACGCCTTTCTGACTCGAATTTTTCTGAACATTTTTGGCGGTAAAAGTCCCATAGTTCCCTCAATTCTGCTCCGATTTCGCTGAAACTTTCATTAAAAGTTAGATAAGACTCTCCTCTTTCCAACAATGTACACTTCTTTGGCAATTGGTTGGAAATTGGATGTAAAACAATCAGAAAATGTCACATAAAAGCCTCATTGACTCGAATTTTTTTGAACATTTTTTTGGCGGTAAAAGTCTCATAGTTCCCTCAATTCTGCTCCGATTTCGCTGAAACTTTCATTAAAAGTTAGATAAGACTCCCCTCTTTCCAACAAAGTACACTTCTTTGGCAATTGGTTGGAAATTGGATGTAAAACAATCACAAAATGTCAGAAAAAAGCCTTTCTGACTCGAATTTTTCTGAACATTTTTGGCGGTAAAAGTCGCATAGTTCCCTCAATTCTGCTCTGATTTCGCTGAAACTTTCATTAAAAGTTAGATAAGACTCTCCTCTTTCCAACAATGTACACTTCTTTGGCAATTGGTTGGAAATTGGATGTAAAACAATCACAAAATGTCAGAAAAACGCCTTTCTGACTCGAATTTTTCTGAAGATTTTTTGGCGGTAAAAGTCCCATAGTTCCCTCAATTCTGCTCCGATTTCGCTGAAACTTTCATTAAAAGTTAGATAAGACTCTCCTCTTTCCAACAATGTACACTCCTTTGGCAATTGGTTGGAAATTGGATGTAAAACAATCACAAAATGTCACATAAAAGCCTCATTGACTCGAATTTTTTTGAAACTTTTTTTGGCGGTAAAAGTCCCATAGTTCCCTCAATTCTGCTCCGATTTCGCTGAAACTTTCATTAAAAGTTAGATAAGACTCTCCTCTTTCCAACAATGTACACTCCTTTGGCAATTGGTTGGAAATTGGATGTAAAACAATCAGAAAATGTCACATAAAAGCCTCATTGACTCGAATTTTTTTGAACATTTTTTTGGCGGTAAAAGTCCCATAGTTCCCTCAATTCTGCTCCGATTTCGCTGAAACTTTCATTAAAAGTTAGATAAGACTCTCCTCTTTCCAACAATGTACACTTCTTTGGCAATTGGTTGGAAATTGGATGTAAAACAATCACAAAATGTCAGAAAAAAGCCTTTCTGACTCGAATTTTTCTGAACATTTTTGGCGGTAAAAGTCGCATAGTTCCCTCAATTCTGCTCCGATTTCGCTGAAACTTTCATTAAAAGTTAGATAAGACTCTCCTCTTTCCAACAATGTACACTTCTTTGGCAATTGGTTGGAAATTGGATGTAAAACAATCACAAAATGTCACATAAAAGCCTCATTGACTCGAATTTTTTTGAAACTTTTTTTGGCGGTAAAAGTCCCATAGTTCCCTCAATTCTGCTCCGATTTCGCTGAAACTTTCATTAAAAGTTAGATAAGACTCTCCTCTTTCCAACAATGTACACTTCTTTGGCAATTGGTTGGAAATTGGATGTAAAACAATCACAAAATGTCAGAAAAAAGCCTTTCTGACTCGAATTTTTCTGAACATTTTTGGCGGTAAAAGTCGCATAGTTCCCTCAATTCTGCTCCGATTTCGCTGAAACTTTCATTAAAAGTTAGATAAGGCTCTCCTCTTTCCAACAATGTACACTCCTTTGGCAATTGGTTGGAAATTGGATGTAAAACAATCAGAAAATGTCACATAAAAGCCTCATTGACTCGAATTTTTTTGAACATTTTTTTGGCGGTAAAAGTCCCATAGTTCCCTCAATTCTGCTCCGATTTCGCTGAAACTTTCATTAAAAGTTAGATAAGACTCTCCTCTTTCCAACAATGTACACTTCTTTGGCAATTGGTTGGAAATTGGATGTAAAACAATCACAAAATGTCACACAAAAGCCTCATTGACTCGAATTTTCCTGAACATTTTTGGCGGTAAAAGTCGCATAGTTCCCTCAATTCTGCTCCGATTTCGCTGAAACTTTCATTAAAAGTTAGGTAAGACTCTCCTCTTTGCAACAATGTACACTTCTTTGGCAATTGGTTGGAAATTGGATGTAAAACAATCACAAAATGTCACACAAAAGCCTCATTGACTCGAATTTTCCTGAAACTTTTTTTGGCGGTAAAAGTCGCATAGTTCCCTCAATTCTGCTCCGATTTCGCTGAAGCTTTCATTAAAAGTTAGGTAAGACTCTCCTCTTTCCAACAATGTACACTTCTTTGGCAATTGGTTGGAAATTGGATGTAAAACAATCACAAAATGTCAGAAAAAAGCCTTTCTGACTCGAATTTTTCTGAACATTTTTGGCGGTAAAAGTCGCATAGTTCCCTCAATTCTGCTCCCATTTCGCTGAAACCTTCATCGTAAGTTAGATAAGACTCTCCTCTTTCCAACAATGTACACTTCTTTGGCAATTGGTTGGAAATTGGATGTAAAACAATCACAAAATGTCACACAAAAGCCTCATTGACTCGAATTTTCCTGAACATTTTTGGCGGTAAAAGTCGCATAGTTCCCTCAATTCTGCTCCGATTTCGCTGAAACTTTCATTAAAAGTTAGGTAAGACTCTCCTCTTTCCAACAATGTACACTTCTTTGGCAATTGGTTGGAAATTGGATGTAAAACAATCACAAAATGTCAGAAAAACGCCTTTCTGACTCGAATTTTTCTGAACATTTTTGGCGGTAAAAGTCCCATAGTTCCCTCAATTCTGCTCCGATTTCGCTGAAACTTTCATTAAAAGTTAGATAAGACTCTCCTCTTTCCAACAATGTACACTCCTTTGGCAATTGGTTGGAAATTGGATGTAAAACAATCACAAAATGTCAGAAAAACGCCTTTCTGACTCGAATTTTTCTGAACATTTTTGGCGGTAAAAGTCCCATAGTTCCCTCAATTCTGCTCCGATTTCGCTGAAACTTTCATTAAAAGTTAGATAAGACTCTCCTCTTTCCAACAATGTACACTTCTTTGGCAATTGGTTGGAAATTGGATGTAAAACAATCACAAAATGTCAGAAAAAAGCCTTTCTGACTCGAATTTTTCTGAACATTTTTGGCGGTAAAAGTCGCATAGTTCCCTCAATTCTGCTCCGATTTCGCTGAAACTTTCATTAAAAGTTAGATAAGACTCTCCTCTTTCCAACAATGTACACTTCTTTGGCAATTGGTTGGAAATTGGATGTAAAACAATCACAAAATGTCAGAAAAAAGCCTTTCTGACTCGAATTTTTCTGAACATTTTTGGCGGTAAAAGTCGCATAGTTCCCTCAATTCTGCTCCGATTTCGCTGAAACTTTCATTAAAAGTTAGATAAGACTCTCCTCTTTCCAACAATGTACACTTCTTTGGCAATTGGTTGGAAATTGGATGTAAAACAATCACAAAATGTCACATAAAAGCCTCATTGACTCGAATTTTTTTGAAACTTTTTTTGGCGGTAAAAGTCCCATAGTTCCCTCAATTCTGCTCCGATTTCGCTGAAACTTTCATTAAAAGTTAGATAAGACTCTCCTCTTTCCAACAATGTACACTTCTTTGGCAATTGGTTGGAAATTGGATGTAAAACAATCACAAAATGTCAGAAAAAAGCCTTTCTGACTCGAATTTTTCTGAACATTTTTGGCGGTAAAAGTCGCATAGTTCCCTCAATTCTGCTCCGATTTCGCTGAAACTTTCATTAAAAGTTAGATAAGGCTCTCCTCTTTCCAACAATGTACACTCCTTTGGCAATTGGTTGGAAATTGGATGTAAAACAATCAGAAAATGTCACATAAAAGCCTCATTGACTCGAATTTTTTTGAACATTTTTTTGGCGGTAAAAGTCCCATAGTTCCCTCAATTCTGCTCCGATTTCGCTGAAACTTTCATTAAAAGTTAGATAAGACTCTCCTCTTTCCAACAATGTACACTTCTTTGGCAATTGGTTGGAAATTGGATGTAAAACAATCACAAAATGTCACACAAAAGCCTCATTGACTCGAATTTTCCTGAACATTTTTGGCGGTAAAAGTCGCATAGTTCCCTCAATTCTGCTCCGATTTCGCTGAAACTTTCATTAAAAGTTAGGTAAGACTCTCCTCTTTGCAACAATGTACACTTCTTTGGCAATTGGTTGGAAATTGGATGTAAAACAATCACAAAATGTCACACAAAAGCCTCATTGACTCGAATTTTCCTGAAACTTTTTTTGGCGGTAAAAGTCGCATAGTTCCCTCAATTCTGCTCCGATTTCGCTGAAGCTTTCATTAAAAGTTAGGTAAGACTCTCCTCTTTCCAACAATGTACACTTCTTTGGCAATTGGTTGGAAATTGGATGTAAAACAATCACAAAATGTCAGAAAAAAGCCTTTCTGACTCGAATTTTTCTGAACATTTTTGGCGGTAAAAGTCGCATAGTTCCCTCAATTCTGCTCCCATTTCGCTGAAACCTTCATCGTAAGTTAGATAAGACTCTCCTCTTTCCAACAATGTACACTTCTTTGGCAATTGGTTGGAAATTGGATGTAAAACAATCACAAAATGTCACACAAAAGCCTCATTGACTCGAATTTTCCTGAACATTTTTGGCGGTAAAAGTCGCATAGTTCCCTCAATTCTGCTCCGATTTCGCTGAAACTTTCATTAAAAGTTAGGTAAGACTCTCCTCTTTCCAACAATGTACACTTCTTTGGCAATTGGTTGGAAATTGGATGTAAAACAATCACAAAATGTCAGAAAAACGCCTTTCTGACTCGAATTTTTCTGAACATTTTTGGCGGTAAAAGTCCCATAGTTCCCTCAATTCTGCTCCGATTTCGCTGAAACTTTCATTAAAAGTTAGATAAGACTCTCCTCTTTCCAACAATGTACACTCCTTTGGCAATTGGTTGGAAATTGGATGTAAAACAATCACAAAATGTCAGAAAAACGCCTTTCTGACTCGAATTTTTCTGAACATTTTTGGCGGTAAAAGTCCCATAGTTCCCTCAATTCTGCTCCGATTTCGCTGAAACTTTCATTAAAAGTTAGATAAGACTCTCCTCTTTCCAACAATGTACACTTCTTTGGCAATTGGTTGGAAATTGGATGTAAAACAATCACAAAATGTCAGAAAAAAGCCTTTCTGACTCGAATTTTTCTGAACATTTTTGGCGGTAAAAGTCGCATAGTTCCCTCAATTCTGCTCCGATTTCGCTGAAACTTTCATTAAAAGTTAGATAAGACTCTCCTCTTTCCAACAATGTACACTTCTTTGGCAATTGGTTGGAAATTGGATGTAAAACAATCACAAAATGTCAGAAAAAAGCCTTTCTGACTCGAATTTTTCTGAACATTTTTGGCGGTAAAAGTCGCATAGTTCCCTCAATTCTGCTCCGATTTCGCTGAAACTTTCATTAAAAGTTAGATAAGACTCTCCTCTTTCCAACAATGTACACTTCTTTGGCAATTGGTTGGAAATTGGATGTAAAACAATCACAAAATGTCAGAAAAACGCCTTTCTGACTCGAATTTTTCTGAACATTTTTGGCGGTAAAAGTCCCATAGTTCCCTCAATTCTGCTCCGATTTCGCTGAAACTTTCATTAAAAGTTAGATAAGACTCTCCTCTTTCCAACAATGTACACTTCTTTGGCAATTGGTTGGAAATTGGATGTAAAACAATCAGAAAATGTCACATAAAAGCCTCATTGACTCGAATTTTTTTGAACATTTTTTTGGCGGTAAAAGTCTCATAGTTCCCTCAATTCTGCTCCGATTTCGCTGAAACTTTCATTAAAAGTTAGATAAGACTCCCCTCTTTCCAACAAAGTACACTTCTTTGGCAATTGGTTGGAAATTGGATGTAAAACAATCACAAAATGTCAGAAAAAAGCCTTTCTGACTCGAATTTTTCTGAACATTTTTGGCGGTAAAAGTCGCATAGTTCCCTCAATTCTGCTCTGATTTCGCTGAAACTTTCATTAAAAGTTAGATAAGACTCTCCTCTTTCCAACAATGTACACTTCTTTGGCAATTGGTTGGAAATTGGATGTAAAACAATCACAAAATGTCAGAAAAACGCCTTTCTGACTCGAATTTTTCTGAAGATTTTTGGCGGTAAAAGTCCCATAGTTCCCTCAATTCTGCTCCGATTTCGCTGAAACTTTCATTAAAAGTTAGATAAGACTCTCCTCTTTCCAACAATGTACACTCCTTTGGCAATTGGTTGGAAATTGGATGTAAAACAATCACAAAATGTCACATAAAAGCCTCATTGACTCGAATTTTTTTGAAACTTTTTTTGGCGGTAAAAGTCCCATAGTTCCCTCAATTCTGCTCCGATTTCGCTGAAACTTTCATTAAAAGTTAGATAAGACTCTCCTCTTTCCAACAATGTACACTCCTTTGGCAATTGGTTGGAAATTGGATGTAAAACAATCAGAAAATGTCACATAAAAGCCTCATTGACTCGAATTTTTTTGAACATTTTTTTGGCGGTAAAAGTCCCATAGTTCCCTCAATTCTGCTCCGATTTCGCTGAAACTTTCATTAAAAGTTAGATAAGACTCTCCTCTTTCCAACAATGTACACTTCTTTGGCAATTGGTTGGAAATTGGATGTAAAACAATCACAAAATGTCAGAAAAAAGCCTTTCTGACTCGAATTTTTCTGAACATTTTTGGCGGTAAAAGTCGCATAGTTCCCTCAATTCTGCTCCGATTTCGCTGAAACTTTCATTAAAAGTTAGATAAGACTCTCCTCTTTCCAACAATGTACACTTCTTTGGCAATTGGTTGGAAATTGGATGTAAAACAATCACAAAATGTCACATAAAAGCCTCATTGACTCGAATTTTTTTGAAACTTTTTTTGGCGGTAAAAGTCCCATAGTTCCCTCAATTCTGCTCCGATTTCGCTGAAACTTTCATTAAAAGTTAGATAAGACTCTCCTCTTTCCAACAATGTACACTTCTTTGGCAATTGGTTGGAAATTGGATGTAAAACAATCACAAAATGTCAGAAAAAAGCCTTTCTGACTCGAATTTTTCTGAACATTTTTGGCGGTAAAAGTCGCATAGTTCCCTCAATTCTGCTCCGATTTCGCTGAAACTTTCATTAAAAGTTAGATAAGGCTCTCCTCTTTCCAACAATGTACACTCCTTTGGCAATTGGTTGGAAATTGGATGTAAAACAATCAGAAAATGTCACATAAAAGCCTCATTGACTCGAATTTTTTTGAACATTTTTTTGGCGGTAAAAGTCCCATAGTTCCCTCAATTCTGCTCCGATTTCGCTGAAACTTTCATTAAAAGTTAGATAAGACTCTCCTCTTTCCAACAATGTACACTTCTTTGGCAATTGGTTGGAAATTGGATGTAAAACAATCACAAAATGTCACACAAAAGCCTCATTGACTCGAATTTTCCTGAACATTTTTGGCGGTAAAAGTCGCATAGTTCCCTCAATTCTGCTCCGATTTCGCTGAAACTTTCATTAAAAGTTAGGTAAGACTCTCCTCTTTGCAACAATGTACACTTCTTTGGCAATTGGTTGGAAATTGGATGTAAAACAATCACAAAATGTCACACAAAAGCCTCATTGACTCGAATTTTCCTGAAACTTTTTTTGGCGGTAAAAGTCGCATAGTTCCCTCAATTCTGCTCCGATTTCGCTGAAGCTTTCATTAAAAGTTAGGTAAGACTCTCCTCTTTCCAACAATGTACACTTCTTTGGCAATTGGTTGGAAATTGGATGTAAAACAATCACAAAATGTCAGAAAAAAGCCTTTCTGACTCGAATTTTTCTGAACATTTTTGGCGGTAAAAGTCGCATAGTTCCCTCAATTCTGCTCCCATTTCGCTGAAACCTTCATCGTAAGTTAGATAAGACTCTCCTCTTTCCAACAATGTACACTTCTTTGGCAATTGGTTGGAAATTGGATGTAAAACAATCACAAAATGTCACACAAAAGCCTCATTGACTCGAATTTTCCTGAACATTTTTGGCGGTAAAAGTCGCATAGTTCCCTCAATTCTGCTCCGATTTCGCTGAAACTTTCATTAAAAGTTAGGTAAGACTCTCCTCTTTCCAACAATGTACACTTCTTTGGCAATTGGTTGGAAATTGGATGTAAAACAATCACAAAATGTCAGAAAAACGCCTTTCTGACTCGAATTTTTCTGAACATTTTTGGCGGTAAAAGTCCCATAGTTCCCTCAATTCTGCTCCGATTTCGCTGAAACTTTCATTAAAAGTTAGATAAGACTCTCCTCTTTCCAACAATGTACACTCCTTTGGCAATTGGTTGGAAATTGGATGTAAAACAATCACAAAATGTCAGAAAAACGCCTTTCTGACTCGAATTTTTCTGAACATTTTTGGCGGTAAAAGTCCCATAGTTCCCTCAATTCTGCTCCGATTTCGCTGAAACTTTCATTAAAAGTTAGATAAGACTCTCCTCTTTCCAACAATGTACACTTCTTTGGCAATTGGTTGGAAATTGGATGTAAAACAATCACAAAATGTCAGAAAAACGCCTTTCTGACTCGAATTTTTCTGAACATTTTTGGCGGTAAAAGTCGCATAGTTCCCTCAATTCTGCTCCGATTTCGCTGAAACTTTCATTAAAAGTTAGATAAGACTCTCCTCTTTCCAACAATGTACACTCCTTTGGCAATTGGTTGGAAATTGGATGTAAAACAATCAGAAAATGTCACATAAAAGCCTCATTGACTCGAATTTTTCTGAACATTTTTGGCGGTAAAAGTCGCATAGTTCCCTCAATTCTGCTCCGATTTCGCTGAAACTTTCATTAAAAGTTAGATAAGACTCTCCTCTTTCCAACAATGTACACTCCTTTGGCAATTGGTTGGAAATTGGATGTAAAACAATCACAAAATGTCACATAAAAGCCTCATTGACTCGAAGTTTTTTGAAACTTTTTTTGGCGGTAAAAGTCCCATAGTTCCCTCAATTCTGCTCCGATTTCGCTGAAACTTTCATTAAAAGTTAGATAAAACTCTCCTCTTTCCAACAATGTACACTCCTTTGGCAATTGGTTGGAAATTGGATGTAAAACAATCAGAAAATGTCACATAAAAGCCTCATTGACTCGAATTTTTTTGAACATTTTTTTGGCGGTAAAAGTCCCATAGTTCCCTCAATTCTGCTCCGATTTCGCTGAAACTTTCATTAAAAGTTAGATAAGACTCTCCTCTTTCCAACAATGTACACTTCTTTGGCAATTGGTTGGAAATTGGATGTAAAACAATCACAAAATGTCAGAAAAAAGCCTTTCTGACTCGAATTTTTCTGAACATTTTTGGCGGTAAAAGTCGCATAGTTCCCTCAATTCTGCTCCGATTTCGCTGAAACTTTCATTAAAAGTTAGATAAGACTCTCCTCTTTCCAACAATGTACACTTCTTTGGCAATTGGTTGGAAATTGGATGTAAAACAATCACAAAATGTCAGAAAAACGCCTTTCTGACTCGAATTTTTCTGAACATTTTTGGCGGTAAAAGTCCCATAGTTCCCTCAATTCTGCTCCGATTTCGCTGAAACTTTCATTAAAAGTTAGATAAGACTCCCCTCTTTCCAACAAAGTACACTTCTTTGGCAATTGGTTGGAAATTGGATGTAAAACAATCACAAAATGTCAGAAAAAAGCCTTTCTGACTCGAATTTTTCTGAACATTTTTGGCGGTAAAAGTCGCATAGTTCCCTCAATTCTGCTCTGATTTCGCTGAAACTTTCATTAAAAGTTAGATAAGACTCTCCTCTTTCCAACAATGTACACTTCTTTGGCAATTGGTTGGAAATTGGATGTAAAACAATCACAAAATGTCAGAAAAACGCCTTTCTGACTCGAATTTTTCTGAAGATTTTTGGCGGTAAAAGTCCCATAGTTCCCTCAATTCTGCTCCGATTTCGCTGAAACTTTCATTAAAAGTTAGATAAGACTCTCCTCTTTCCAACAATGTACACTCCTTTGGCAATTGGTTGGAAATTGGATGTAAAACAATCACAAAATGTCACATAAAAGCCTCATTGACTCGAATTTTTTTGAAACTTTTTTTGGCGGTAAAAGTCCCATAGTTCCCTCAATTCTGCTCCGATTTCGCTGAAACTTTCATTAAAAGTTAGATAAGACTCCCCTCTTTCCAACAAAGTACACTTCTTTGGCAATTGGTTGGAAATTGGATGTAAAACAATCACAAAATGTCACATAAAAGCCTCATTGACTCGAATTTTTTTGAACATTTTTTTGGCGGTAAAAGTCTCATAGTTCCCTCAATTCTGCTCCGATTTCGCTGAAACTTTCATTAAAAGTTAGATAAGACTCCCCTCTTTCCAACAAAGTACACTTCTTTGGCAATTGGTTGGAAATTGGATGTAAAACAATCACAAAATGTCAGAAAAAAGCCTTTCTGACTCGAATTTTTCTGAACATTTTTGGCGGTAAAAGTCGCATAGTTCCCTCAATTCTGCTCTGATTTCGCTGAAACTTTCATTAAAAGTTAGATAAGACTCTCCTCTTTCCAACAATGTACACTTCTTTGGCAATTGGTTGGAAATTGGATGTAAAACAATCACAAAATGTCAGAAAAACGCCTTTCTGACTCGAATTTTTCTGAAGATTTTTGGCGGTAAAAGTCCCATAGTTCCCTCAATTCTGCTCCGATTTCGCTGAAACTTTCATTAAAAGTTAGATAAGACTCTCCTCTTTCCAACAATGTACACTCCTTTGGCAATTGGTTGGAAATTGGATGTAAAACAATCACAAAATGTCACATAAAAGCCTCATTGACTCGAATTTTTTTGAAACTTTTTTTGGCGGTAAAAGTCCCATAGTTCCCTCAATTCTGCTCCGATTTCGCTGAAACTTTCATTAAAAGTTAGATAAGACTCTCCTCTTTCCAACAATGTACACTTCTTTGGCAATTGGTTGGAAATTGGATGTAAAACAATCAGAAAATGTCACATAAAAGCCTCATTGACTCGAATTTTTTTGAACATTTTTTTGGCGGTAAAAGTCCCATAGTTCCCTCAATTCTGCTCCGATTTCGCTGAAACTTTCATTAAAAGTTAGACAAGACTCTCCTCTTTCCAACAATGTACACTTCTTTGGCAATTGGTTGGAAATTGGATGTAAAACAATCACAAAATGTCAGAAAAAAGCCTTTCTGACTCGAATTTTTCTGAACATTTTTGGCGGTAAAAGTCGCATAGTTCCCTCAATTCTGCTCCGATTTCGCTGAAACTTTCATTAAAAGTTAGATAAGACTCTCCTCTTTCCAACAATGTACACTTCTTTGGCAATTGGTTGGAAATTGGATGTAAAACAATCACAAAATGTCACATAAAAGCCTCATTGACTCGAATTTTTTTGAAACTTTTTTTGGCGGTAAAAGTCCCATAGTTCCCTCAATTCTGCTCCGATTTCGCTGAAACTTTCATTAAAAGTTAGATAAGACTCTTCTCTTTCCAACAATGTACACTTCTTTGGCAATTGGTTGGAAATTGGATGTAAAACAATCACAAAATGTCAGAAAAAAGCCTTTCTGACTCGAATTTTTCTGAACATTTTTGGCGGTAAAAGTCGCATAGTTCCCTCAATTCTGCTCCGATTTCGCTGAAACTTTCATTAAAAGTTAGATAAGACTCTCCTCTTTCCAACAATGTACACTTCTTTGGCAATTGGTTGGAAATTGGATGTAAAACAATCACAAAATGTCAGAAAAACGCCTTTCTGACTCGAATTTTTCTGAACATTTTTGGCGGTAAAAGTCCCATAGTTCCCTCAATTCTGCTCCGATTTCGCTGAAACTTTCATTAAAGTTAGATAAGACTCTCCTCTTTGCAACAATGTACACTTCTTTGGCAATTGGTTGGAAATTGGATGTAAAACAATCACAAAATGTCAGAAAAACGCCTTTCTGACTCGAATTTTTCTGAAGATTTTTGGCGGTAAAAGTCCCATAGTTCCCTCAATTCTGCTCCGATTTCGCTGAAACTTTCATTAAAAGTTAGATAAGACTCTCCTCTTTCCAACAATGTACACTTCTTTGGCAATTGGTTGGAAATTGGATGTAAAACAATCACAAAATGTCACACAAAAGCCTCATTGACTCGAATTTTCCTGAACATTTTTGGCGGTAAAAGTCGCATAGTTCCCTCAATTCTGCTCCGATTTCGCTGAAACTTTCATTAAAAGTTAGGTAAGACTCTCCTCTTTGCAACAATGTACACTTCTTTGGCAATTGGTTGGAAATTGGATGTAAAACAATCACAAAATGTCACACAAAAGCCTCATTGACTCGAATTTTCCTGAAACTTTTTTGGCGGTAAAAGTCGCATAGTTCCCTCAATTCTGCTCCGATTTCGCTGAAGCTTTCATTAAAAGTTAGGTAAGACTCTCCTCTTTCCAACAATGTACACTTCTTTGGCAATTGGTTGGAAATTGGATGTAAAACAATCACAAAATGTCAGAAAAAAGCCTTTCTGACTCGAATTTTTCTGAACATTTTTGGCGGTAAAAGTCGCATAGTTCCCTCAATTCTGCTCCCATTTCGCTGAAACCTTCATCGTAAGTTAGATAAGACTCTCCTCTTTCCAACAATGTACACTTCTTTGGCAATTGGTTGGAAATTGGATGTAAAACAATCACAAAATGTCACACAAAAGCCTCATTGACTCGAATTTTCCTGAACATTTTTGGCGGTAAAAGTCGCATAGTTCCCTCAATTCTGCTCCGATTTCGCTGAAACTTTCATTAAAAGTTAGGTAAGACTCTCCTCTTTCCAACAATGTACACTTCTTTGGCAATTGGTTGGAAATTGGATGTAAAACAATCACAAAATGTCAGAAAAACGCCTTTCTGACTCGAATTTTTCTGAACATTTTTGGCGGTAAAAGTCCCATAGTTCCCTCAATTCTGCTCCGATTTCGCTGAAACTTTCATTAAAAGTTAGATAAGACTCTCCTCTTTCCAACAATGTACACTCCTTTGGCAATTGGTTGGAAATTGGATGTAAAACAATCACAAAATGTCAGAAAAACGCCTTTCTGACTCGAATTTTTCTGAACATTTTTGGCGGTAAAAGTCCCATAGTTCCCTCAATTCTGCTCCGATTTCGCTGAAACTTTCATTAAAAGTTAGATAAGACTCTCCTCTTTCCAACAATGTACACTTCTTTGGCAATTGGTTGGAAATTGGATGTAAAACAATCACAAAATGTCAGAAAAACGCCTTTCTGACTCGAATTTTTCTGAACATTTTTGGCGGTAAAAGTCGCATAGTTCCCTCAATTCTGCTCCGATTTCGCTGAAACTTTCATTAAAAGTTAGATAAGACTCTCCTCTTTCCAACAATGTACACTCCTTTGGCAATTGGTTGGAAATTGGATGTAAAACAATCAGAAAATGTCACATAAAAGCCTCATTGACTCGAATTTTTCTGAACATTTTTGGCGGTAAAAGTCGCATAGTTCCCTCAATTCTGCTCCGATTTCGCTGAAACTTTCATTAAAAGTTAGATAAGACTCTCCTCTTTCCAACAATGTACACTCCTTTGGCAATTGGTTGGAATTGGATGTAAAACAATCACAAAATGTCACATAAAAGCCTCATTGACTCGAAGTTTTTTGAAACTTTTTTTGGCGGTAAAAGTCCCATAGTTCCCTCAATTCTGCTCCGATTTCGCTGAAACTTTCATTAAAAGTTAGATAAAACTCTCCTCTTTCCAACAATGTACACTCCTTTGGCAATTGGTTGGAAATTGGATGTAAAACAATCAGAAAATGTCACATAAAAGCCTCATTGACTCGAATTTTTTTGAACATTTTTTTGGCGGTAAAAGTCCCATAGTTCCCTCAATTCTGCTCCGATTTCGCTGAAACTTTCATTAAAAGTTAGATAAGACTCTCCTCTTTCCAACAATGTACACTTCTTTGGCAATTGGTTGGAAATTGGATGTAAAACAATCACAAAATGTCAGAAAAAAGCCTTTCTGACTCGAATTTTTCTGAACATTTTTGGCGGTAAAAGTCGCATAGTTCCCTCAATTCTGCTCCGATTTCGCTGAAACTTTCATTAAAGTTAGATAAGACTCTCCTCTTTCCAACAATGTACACTTCTTTGGCAATTGGTTGGAAATTGGATGTAAAACAATCACAAAATGTCAGAAAAACGCCTTTCTGACTCGAATTTTTCTGAACATTTTTGGCGGTAAAAGTCCCATAGTTCCCTCAATTCTGCTCCGATTTCGCTGAAACTTTCATTAAAAGTTAGATAAGACTCCCCTCTTTCCAACAAAGTACACTTCTTTGGCAATTGGTTGGAAATTGGATGTAAAACAATCACAAAATGTCAGAAAAAAGCCTTTCTGACTCGAATTTTTCTGAACATTTTTGGCGGTAAAAGTCGCATAGTTCCCTCAATTCTGCTCTGATTTCGCTGAAACTTTCATTAA